>NC_133324.1:347783230-347938230 GCF_042186555.1 Aquarana catesbeiana | reverse complement strand
GGAGGCTGGGCCCAGTGTCAGGCAGGAGGTGGCTGCTCCCAGTGAGGTGGCTGCTCCCAGTGAGGTGGCTGGGCCAAGTGAGGTGGCTGGGCCAAGTGAGGTGGCTGGGCCCAGTAGGAGCCTGACCGAATCCCAAGTGCCTCCCCTCCACCTTCCCAAAAAAAGGGCCAGGAAGGGGATGGTCACACAGGACGCATCCCTGCGCCTCATGCAAGAGGCCACCCGTTTTTTAAGGAGCCCCCCCGAAGCGGAAGAATCCTATGGCTGCTACTTAGCCAGCAGGCTTCTTCAGATGAATAGGGAGCAGCGCCTCATTTGTGAGCGCCTATTTGGGGAAACAATCCATAAGGGGCTGCAGGGCACGCTAACACAAAACACCCAACTACATGAGGCAGCCCCCCCTCCTCCTCCTCCTCCTCCTCCTCCTGCCACAACTGAAACACCAGAGCCACAGCCTCAAAAGAAGGCTACAGGGAAGGCTGCAGGGCAGCGTGGAGGAAAGGCTGCAGGGAAGAGAAGAAAATGATGACCTGGGTTCAGTCTGGTCTGACAGAAGACGCAGGCTGTTGTAGGACCACAGTCTGGGGACATCTAGATCATCTGCTGATGCTGTTGATCTCTGGGATTCTTGGACCAGATTGTGCTCCCTCTTATATGGACTCCTCAAGATCCCAATTTTCTGGTACACCGACTTTTTCCAGCGTTGACTTCCTCTTTATTTTATTTTGACCATGAATAAATGGATATTTTTTGAGTTTAGCAAAAGACTTTATGTGTTTTCTTTGAAATCATTGATTTTACACACAATGTTAAATTAACAAGGGACAACAATCTCATTGAGTTTGAAAAAAAACACACCAAAAATACATTACTAATGTTAATAATGTTCAAGTGGTAAGTCTTGAAAATCAAAAAAATTACGTAACCAAAAACGGTGCTTTGGGTTAACTTTATCTAAAAACTAAAAAATAAACACTATAAAAAAAAAAAATAATAATGGGTTCTTTGTGTTAACTTTACAAACCTAAAAAAAAAAAAAAAAAAAAAAAAAAAAAAGGGGGAAAAAGTATTATTAGTATGGAAACATTGTTTTAAAAAGGCATACTATATCATTCATGAGATCAAAGAGAAAAAGAATCCAGAAATCAGTTTGGGAGAACTCTGATTATGAACAGCAAAACACCTTCGTTCTTTAGAGCCTTCGTAAAGAAGAAATAAAATGCGCTGCATTGAACGATCACAGATTTTGCAGCGTGATGAATGTGCTACCTACAATACGAACACTAGTTTTACTAGACCGAGTGCTTCCGTTTAGTTTTTGCTTATGAGCATGCGTCGTTTTTTTGTCCGTCGGACTAGCATACAGACGAGCGGACTTCGGGGTCCGTCGTACTTACGACGTAAAGATTTGAAGCATGCTTCAAATCTAAAGTCCGTCGGATTTGAGGCTAAAAAAGTCCGTTGAAAGTCCGGAGAAGCCCACACACGATCGGATTACCAGCCAGCTTTAGTCCGTCAGCGTCCGTTGGACTTTTGTAGACGAAAAGTCCGACCGTGTGTACGCGGCATTAGAGTGCTCTCTGTCTACCAGGGAGCAGGATCTATTGGTTGGATCTGCTCATTGTGCTCAGGTGCAGCTCAGCTTGTTTGACTGTCCCCCACTGGACTCTGTTCCCCGGCTCAGCTACCCCTGAGCACATGTGCCCGGGGCTTTAAATACAGTATCTAAGCATGCAATGCAGCACTTCTCCTCTGCCAATTGCAAGGACTGTAACAAAGCCTGTGCACTCAGTTGTCAGGTCCCCTCCCACTGTCCAATATGCCTCCCTATTGGAGGTGGTCCTGCAGTCCTGGGTGGTTGACCCAGGGACCTAGAGAGAGAGAGAGGCTGAACCCAGAGGTCCTGCAGAGCTGACTGGAAGGGAGACACCAGGAAGGATCTGATTCTGCCTACTGTGAGTACAGATCTGTGTCTTTGAGGCTTGTCGAGTGGGGGGCACTCCCTTCAGCTAGAAGAGTCAGTGGACGGGTGTCAGTAAAGGGGATGCTATAGAGTATCCTGAAGATAATGTAGTGCATCAAGTCTGCTGCTAGTGAGAGCAAGAAGACTTAATTCCTCCATACATGTGGCTGTATTGCTTTAAAGCAGTGTGTCTGCTTCCACAGATAATCCGGTGAGGCCAAGTGAGAGTTGTCCTTATCCATTGTGAATAGTTCCATTTGGAGTATCCCACTAATCCCTTCCATCCAAGTTCCAAAATAAAATACAAAAACACAAATACCCTGGACTGGTCATTGAGTAACGAACAAGCGGGAGTAAGGGTGGGACAAGCGGGAACTCCTAGCAACCAAGTGGGAAACCTCAGCAACCAAGTGGGAACCCTTAGCACCCAGCTGCTAGTAACCAGAGAGAGGCCAAAGAAGTCTACAATCAGCAAGCCCTACGGGGACAGTGCTACAAATTCATCATAAGTTGGTGGAACATTCTGGTGGGCACTGGGTACTGGTTGAATTGTCAAACAGATGGTGGGGCCACAGGATCTGGGAACGAAGCCATGTTGCAGGCAGTATACCGAAGAAAAGGAGACTTCTTTCTTGGCCCAGCTGATTTGCGGGTTATGCGCCTGCAGCCGGGGGGTTCCCAGGATGATAGAGAACATGGGTGAACAGATGAACTCTTGGTGGCTGGAATCCGTTATGTTGAGAATGGATCTGGTTTCCTGGGTAACAGGACCGGAACTGGGCAAGGGGCCATCAGCTAAATGCACTCTGAGTCTTTGTCTTTTGTTATGGAGGGGTATACAGAGTCTTTTTGCCAGGGATAAGTCCAGGAAGCAACTGCATGCCTCGGGGTCAACGATTGCTAGAAGCCGGACCTCCCCTTCCGTCACCTGTAATGAGACAGGGAGAGCAAGGTGAGATGGGGAAGATTCAGAGACCTGGAAATACATGGGGCTTCATGGAGAAGACTTACCAGATTGGCCTGCCGGCGACGTTGCCTTTCATCAGGGCTTAAGGAAGAATTGACCAGACTGATTTGCATTGATTCCCCTTTGGAAATTGCAGTGGAGGAAGGTACAGGTGCCGTTGTGCAAGTAGGTGGAAATATCGGCAACGTCCAGGAAGGGAACGTTCTGACTGTTACTCCCACAGGTGTCTGCTGAGCTGGATGGCTAGCTGAATAAGACTTTCAAGTGTAGCAAGAGTCTCTATTCGGGCTAGCTTGTCTTTGATGGCTTCAGATAGTCCTAGGCGATACTGGAACTTAAGAGCTGCCTCATTCCAGCCCATATCTGTGGACCACTTGCGGAAGTCAACAGCGTAGTCCTCCACTAGATGCTTACCCTGCTGTAGTGTATGCAGGGCGGTTTCAGCCGTGGCCACACATTGGGGGCCGTCATATAGTTGTTACAGCTTCAAAGAAAGCGTCCATAGAGTTAAGAACAGGGCTCTTCTGTTCTAGTAAATTATGGGCCCAAGTTTGGGGTTCGTCAGACAATAAGGAGATAATAAATCCCACCTTCATAGTCTTTGTGGAAAAAGTTCTAGGCTGAAGGGCCGAGTATAACAGGCAAGAGTTTTTGAAGGCCCTGAACTTCTTCCGATCACCAGAACATCGCTCAGGCGTCGGTACCCATGGTTCAGTAGGAGAGACCACCACTGTAGGGGTAGAGGTGGTACGTTCCAGCGTAGATGAAGCATTTGCAATGCTGGTGGATGGTGGGCTGGAATCCACAGGAGCTGGAGACATTGTTAGATGCTGCAGACGACCCTCCAACTGGAAGTAGCTTTCTTGTAGTCTCTGTACTGCTTACGTGAGAGCGGTGACCTGCTAGCGCAGAGCCTTGAGCGGATAAGCACCTCAGCTGGCCTCTGACATGGCTGGATTGTACTGTCATGTACCTGATCTGAGGCCAAGGTGCTGAGAGGGCTCCCTTGCAGCTAAGTGTGGTAAACCCCTGAAGCTGATACAGAAGGTGTAGTGCCCAAAGAAGCACAGGTTGCCAGCAGGGAACCGCAGAGCTGGTCCGGTGATCACCTGGTGAATGCTGGAAGTAGCAGGATACACAGCAAGGCAGATGTCTCTCGGGGGAACTCCAGATGTACTTGGCAATCAGTGCATAAAGGAAACAGAAGTAAAAGCCAGGCCAAGGGTCAAACATGGATGATCATTCAGAAGGCAGAGGCAGGTAGTGGAAACAGGAACTTGGCTGAGGTTATACACAGGAAGGCAAGCACATAAGAAGTAGCAAAGTCCGTAAGGCAAGCCGGGGGTCATACAATACGCAAGTGATCAAGCAGGAGCAAAGTCCGTAAGGCAAGCTGGGGTATACACAGGTGATCAAGCAGGAGCAAAGTCGGTAGAGCAAGCCAAGGGGTCAATGCCAGAGGAAGAGATCAGACAGGTCTGGAACAAGCCGGATCACAACAGGAAATCCTAAGAATATACACAGAGGCTCAGGAACACAAGAAGGCTGACGACAATCCAGCAATCTTATGGACTTAGCAGCAGTCTTTTATAGGCCAACAAGTGGCCGCCTCTGTCACGTAATGCGTGTGTTGCGCACACATGTTCACCTATTCGCGTCATTGCGCATTTGCGTGCGCCCGTTCACGGGAATGCGCCAGATGCGCCCATTACCAGTATTGGCAGAATTGCCAGTTCTTCTTCGGTTGCTTCCCTGACACAGGGTCTGTACAGACATAGCGGCTTATTCCACTTTGACATCTATTTGGGTGCACGTGTGTATCCCTGAATTTACACAAATTCAGTGTACAAGGACACACACCTGCATGCACCCACATGAATGTCAAATTAGGAGCAGCGACTGTGTCCGTGCTGCCGCTGCATCCAAATTGAAATGAATAGGACCACCTGCACGCGGATGCACGGAACCGCTGTGCATCCATGCATGCAAACACGGCCCTTTGCATGAATGTATTCTTAACCACTTGCCGCCCACCATATAGCAGAATGACGGCGGCAATGTGGTTTCAATACCCTGACTGGGCGTCATATGACGTCCTCAGGATATTGAGCCGCTGCGTGCCCCCGGGGGCACGCATCGCGGCGATTGTAATGACACACCGCAACACCGATCTAGGTAAAGAGTCTCTGACGGAGACTCTCTACCACGTGATCAGTCGTGTCCAATCTGATCACAATGTAAATAGGAAGAGCCGGTGATCGGCTTTTCCTCACTCACCACCAGGTATGCCCCCCTAGAAATACTAATCTGTGCCCAGGCAGCTGCCAATTAATCCCCAGGCAGCTGCCAATCAGTGCCCACTCACAATGCCTACCACTGCCGGTGCCACCAGGGATGCCTATCAATGCCTCATATCAGTGCTGCGTATCAGTGCCCATCAGTTTCCTGTATCAGTGCCCATCAGTGACACGTATCAGTGCCCATCAGTACCCATCAGTGCCCAGCAGTGCTGCCTATCAGTGCCACCCATAAGAACCCATTTTTGCAGCCTTTCAGTGCCCATCAGTGTTGCCTATCAGTGCCCATCAGTGCCCACCAGTGCCACCCAGTGCCACCCATGAGTGCCCATCAGTGCCGCCTATCAATGCCCATCAGTGCTGCATACCAGTGCCACCCATCAGTGCCGCATATCAGTGCCCATCGTCAGTGCCCATCAGTGCCCACTCATTGGTGCCATCTCATCGGTGCCGTCTTATCAGTGCCTGTCAGTGCTGCCTTATCAGTGCCCATCAGTGAAAGAGAAAACTTACTTATTTACAAAATTTTTTAACAGAAACAAAAGCAAAACTTTTATTTTTTTCAAAATTTTTGGTCTTTTTTTATTTGTTTAGCAAAAAATAAAAACCACAGAGGTGATCAAATACCACCAAAAGAAAGCTCTATTTGTGGGAACAAAATGATAAAAATGTAGTTTGGGTACAGTGTAGTATGACCGCGCAATCATTCAAACTGCGACAGCACTGAAAGCTGAAAAATGGTCTGGGCAGGAAGGTGTATAAGTGCCCTGTATTGAAGTGGTTAAGCACACCCTAATTATTAAAAAGACAACTATGTATAAAAGAGACTATATCAAAAACTGCTTTTAAAAACTTGTATTATCCCATGATAAATTTGATAAGAGGTTTGATATGAGGTTACTATACTGTATTTGGTTATGGCTATAGGATACCTATATATATATATATATATATATATATATATATATATATATATATATATATATATATATATATATCGCAGCCCGTCTTCTATTTAATCAATTTGTGGCATGTGTAGTAAAAACTAGAATTCAATATGTAATATTATTTTTGGGTCACAAGGTGGAGACAAACTACCTCAAGAGCACTTCAAGCGCATCACGTTCTATTTAATTGTGTGGTAAAAACTAGAATTGAATATGTAATATTATTTTTGGATCACTAGGTGGAGACAAATTACCTCAAGAGTACTTCACACGCATAATGCTCTATTTAAACTTGATATTTTGAAATTTCTAATAAAGTTAAAATGGGTTTCACCTTTAAATCTTCATTTTAACCCATGCTGTGTTTAATGTGTATATCAATATGTCTCTTGATTACACAATTCAAGGTATCCCTCGGTGTGCAGGGGTGGGGGGTGTTTCCCAGTGAGTCTTCTCCAGCATAGGATCCCACAGCTGTTAAGGGTATAAGGGCTCATTCATATGTGTGGCTATGCCACTGCCCCTCTGAATAGTACCACGGCTGTGGCATGGGCAAAGCCCTGAATGGCTGCATTGCTGTGTTTAGATGAGTGGTCTGGTGGTAGAAAAACTGCAGCTCAACTGCTTTCTTTTACCACCTCCCTGGCCGTCCATGCGAATGAGCGCTAAAAGTCCCATTAAAACTAGTTTACTAAAGGGAGGTGGGCAGGTAGTGTGCACATAAACCCTTTCTTGCTAGCCCCCTTCTGAAAGCTAAGGGGTACATGAGCTGATATCGATATTGGCATTGCAATGGGTAGGGAACCTGCTGCCTCCAAAGGGCTACCCATCCAAGAAAAAAAAAGTTTTAACTTAACCACTTGACCACTGGGCACTTAAACCCCCTTCCTAACCAGACCAATTTTCAGCTTTCGGTGCTCTCACACTTTGAATGACAATTACTCAGTCATACAACACTTTACCCATATGAAATTTTTGTCCTTTTTTTCACACAAATAGAGCCTTCTTTTGGTGGTATTTAATCACCGTTGGGTTTTTTATTTTTTTGCGCTATAAAAGAAAAAAGACTGAAAATTTGGTAAAAAAATGAATTTTTCTTTGTTTCTGTTATAAAATTTAGCAAATTAGTAATTTTTCTTCGTAAATTTTGGCCAAAATTTATACTGCTACATATCTTTGGTAAAAATAAGTACAACTTGGTGTATATTATTTGGTCTTTGTGAATGTTAGAGAGTCCAAAAGCTATGGTGCCAATATCTGAAAATTGATCACACCTGAAGTACTGACGGCCTATCTCATTTCTTGAGACCCTAACATGCCAGAAAAGTACAAATACCTCCCAAATGACCCCTACTTGGAAAGAAGACATTCCAAGGTATTTAGAAAGATGCATGGTGAGGTTTTTTGAAATTGTCATCTTTTCCCACAATTCTTTGCAAAATCAAGATTTTTTTTTTCTTTTTTTTTTTTCACAAAATTGTCATATTAGAAGGTTATTTCTCACACACCGCATATGCATACCACAAATTACACCCCAAAACACATTCTGCTATTACTCCCGAGTATGGTGATACCACATGTGTGAGACTTTTACACAGCATGGCCACATACAGAGGCCCAACATGCACGGAGCACCTTCAGGCATTCTGGAGCACCCAGGCCAATTCTTATATTTCTCTCCTACATGTAAAAATAATAATTTATTTGCTAGAAAATTACATAGAACCCCAAAACATTATATATATATTTTTTTAAGCAAAGACCCTAGAGAATACAATGGCGGTTGTTGCAACTTTTTATCTCGCACGGTATTTGCGCAGCAATTTTTAGAACGCGTTTTTTTGGGAAAAAAAACAGTTTTGTGCTTTAAAAGAAAACAAAACAGTAAAGTTAGCCCAATGTTTTTGCATAATGTGAAAGATGAAGTTACGCCGAGTAAATAGATACCTAACATGTCACCCTTCAAAATTGCACACTCTCGTGGAATGGTGCCAAACGTCACTACTTAAAAGTCTCCATAGGTGACGCTTTAAAATTTTTTACTGGTTACATGTTTTGAGTTACAGAGGAGGTCTAGGGCCAGAATTATTGCTCTCGCTCCAACGTTCGCAGTGATACTTCACATGTGTGGTTTGAACACCGTTTCATATGTGGGCGGGACTTACGTATGCTAAAAAAGCTGATATCTGAATGATGTCTGTAGCTGCAGGCATCATTCAGATATCCCCGCTCAAAGTCAAGGACGTCATATGACTGTGGGCAGGAACTGGTTAAAAATTGAGGAGTATTGCAGGGTATTGCAGAGTATTGCGGAGTAGTGCATGGTATATTGCAGGGTATATTGCAGAGTATTGCGGGGTATATTGCAGAGTATTGCTGTGTATATTGCAGAGTATTGCTGTGTATATTGCAGAGTAGTGCAGGGTATATTGCAGGGTATATTGCAGAGTAGTGCCGGGTATATTGCAGAGTAGTGCCGGGTATATTGCAGAGTAGTGCCGGGTATTATGCAGAGTATTGTGGGGTATTATGCAGAGTATTGCAGGGTATTATGCAGAGTATTGCAGGGTATTATGCAGAGTATTGCGGGGTATTATGCAGAGTATTGTGGGGTATTATGCAGAGTATTGCAGGGTATTATGCAGAGTATTGCGGGGTATTATGCAGAGTATTGCGGGGTATTATGCAGAGTATTGCGGGGTATTATGCAGAGTATTGCAGGGTATTATTCAGAGTATTGCAGGGTATTATTCAGAGTATTGCGGGGTATTATACAGAGTATTGCGGGGTATTATGCAGAGTATTGCGGGGTATTATGCAGAGTATTGCGGGGTATTATGCAGAGTATTGCAGGGTATTATGCAGAGTATTGCAGGGTATTATGCAGGGATGGCTGAGCATGGAGGGATGGATGGATGTGACTACAATTGTCACTGAGCACCGTTGTGGGCACTACACATGCAGCCCACAGCGGTGCTGCCATCCGATCCCTCCCCCTCTCCCCTCGCACTGTACCGATCGGTACAGAGAGGGGAGGGAGGAACCGGCGTCATGACATGACGCCGGTCTGTTGACATGTGATCGCTCCGTCATTTGACGGAGCGATCACATGGTAGATGGCCGCGATCAGCGGCCGTTTACTGTGATCCGTGATGCCACGGTCACGGAAGTTCTCGGGTGCGCGACCCAGGGGGCGCGCAAGAGCAGTATTCTGGGGGGACGTCCATGGACGTCCACCCAGAACTAGCCGACCGTGCTGTAGCCGTCTTTCAGCTATGGCCCGGTCGGCAAGTGGTTAGAGTTGTATTAAACCCTCAGCGGCTCTTAGATAAACACACTGAACATAATCAGATAAACATTCTAAACTACTTCTTAAAATTCATACACAAGAACTTGTAGTTTACAACTTTCAGTGATGTTGGCTTGTACTCTCTTTAGCCTCATACACATGATTGGACTTTCCGACAGGAATTGTGTGATGACAGGCTGTTGGCGGAAAATCCGCCCGTGTGTATGTTCCATCGGACAATTGTTGGATGGCAGGTTTTAAAATTTTCCGCGGACAAATGTCTGTTGTCGGATTTTCTGAGCGTGTGTACACAAGTCCATCGGACAAAAGTCCAAAGTACAAACACGCATGCTCGGAAACAAGGACGAGCCAGAAGCAGTCGGTCTTGTAAACTAGCGTTCGTAATGGAGAATTAACATTTGTGATGTGGCAAATTATGAAATCTCCAAAAGCAGCGCACATTCTCTTCTTCTTTAATGGGATAATAATGAAGCTCCTTTGCTGGTGATACTGATGCAATTATTGAAAGCACATTTTCAAAGGCTTTTTTTTTCTAGTGATATCAAGAATAATATTATTATTTTTTATTTGGTCAAGTTACCACAGCACCATTATCCTGTAGTCTTTAAGATCAAAGATACATCTATGTTGGTGTCCCTTGTTAATTTTACATTGTATTTTTTAAAATGTAACTGCCTACTCCCAAACTGTCATTTGAAGTAAAACACATAGCCAAGTATTATTCTCCACGATTCTTTTATTGTGCATTAAAAAAAGAAAACAAATAAAATTAGACATGCTATCTGCCAATAGAACTTAACCAAAAAGTGCATTCTATGCATCCAAAAATATAGAAAATATACCAAATCAAATCATTATTATTCAACCCAAAAAATTATGTCAAAGCAATAACTCCAAGGCCAATAATAAATAACACGTTATCTCATCCGATTCCGCAACATGGCTGGTTGACGAACGGCCGTTCAGAAATGAACCGAAAAGCACAAAATGAAAAGCGCGAATCAACACTCACCAAACTTTTACCAACACGAAATTAGCAGATGGAGCACAAAGGGTGGCACTAAAGAGCTGAAAAACCACGTAGTACATCACTACGTTCGTTACTGTTGGCCAACAATCGTGTGGCCGTGTGTATGCAAGACAAGATTGGGCCAACGCCCTTCAAACAAAATTCCACGGTTTTGTTGGCGAACAATCCGATTGTGTGTACGAGGCTTTAGTGTTGCTTCCCTGAACTTCCAGTCTTCACAGGAAAGTGTTACCAGTGGAGAGTGCAGTCTCCAGTCAGTCTTTTTCCTGGGAGGAGGGAGGAGAAGGAAGGAGCAGGAAAGTGTCTTGCTATCCTAGGCTATGTGGCTGTGTGTTTCTATTGATGCACACAGTGTAGGGGGACACAACTCTAGTCCCTGCAAGCCAGAGTGGCTCCATAAGACTTTGTAAGAGAAAGAAAGCCACCCTGAAACAGGAGACCTGAGACAGTGATCATGGCACCAGCCCAAACAATAACATAGGCAAGGATTAAAAGATGAAGAAGTTGCATACTCAGTAAATGATTACCAATTGAGCTCTTTGGACGTACAATGTATGTCCAAACAGTGAACCCTTAATCACAAGCTGATGCAGTAATGCCCTAATGTCCTAAGGCCCTAATGTCTCCATAAAGAGTACCTGTCACCTGCCCAATGCTATCGCATAGAGGTTTATCAACCCCTTGTGATAGCAATCAAGTAAAAATAAATGTTAAAAAAAAAAGAAAAAAGTAAAAAGAAAAAAAAAAAAAAGAATTATAATTAAATATATTAAAATAAAAGTAATTGCTGAAAACCCCCTTAGCCGCAAACACCCGTGCAAACGTGAGCCCAGGGTGTGCACACGCATGTAAAGTGCGGTCGCACCACACGTGTGACATATCGCCGCGAACGTCAGAGTGAGAACAATAATTCTAGCACAAGAGCTACTAGCTAACTCTAAACTGATGAGCTGTAAAGCCTTTTAAAGCGTCACCTATGGGGATTTTTTTAGCACCATCGTTTTTGGTGATATTGCGAACGCACGCAATGCAATAACGCAATGCAACAGTTTTTATTTTAATCAAAAATGGCTATCATATTGTGTGGTTTTGCACTAAAATTTATTTTATTATATTTTTTCCTGAAAATTTGCATGTAATAAACAGTTGCGTGAAACAAATCATGTGAAACAAAAATTTGCAATGATCACCTTTTTATTCTACAGGGCCTCTGCTTTCAGAAAATCTATAATGTTCTTGGGATTTAATTAATTTTATTGTCAAAAATTGTTGCATGTATGCGAAGAATAAAATAAAAATTTCTCTGGAGCTGAACTGCCTAAATAATCTGCTGAAAGTGCTTAAAAAAAAAATGTCTACTATCGCTTTAACTTTCATGGCACACAACGATAAAAACACAGTTGCACCACTATGGCGAACTCTAGCACATTAAAAAAGAGTTAGCTCTGCTTTGCAACATTCAAACAATCATTTACTGGCTGTAAGATTCGATAGGTGCACATTTGCAGTATAATGAATAGAATGAGAATAACTAATTATTATTCAGAAAATATTCAATGGCAAATGTGCTACAAATTGTTTTTATAAATATGCCCCACAATAGATATAATTTTTTGCACTTTATATTACTTTGTGGCTGCTGTCCATGTATTCTTAACACAAGTCATATTTGAAGAGGCTGTCTTTTTTTTTCATCTAATATTGAAACTTTTCCTTCCCCCTCCTAGAAGTTATGCAGCAATTGTGCACTAGATGGCACCAAAACCTAAGCGATGAAGTGATGAATCGTCATCATCTAATAGGAAACCTTTAGAATTGAAGAATGTTATAGTTGTAAAAATAGTATTCATGCAGTGAGACTAGACATAGTAGATGTCTTACATAATATTTTAAAAATACTATGTGTTTATATTCATTTAGCCATTTTTAATACTATTATTTTTATTACTTTTGGTGCCAAAACTATGTTTGGCTATAACTAAGCGGACATCAATGAAATTATAGGGAAGCAACACAATGGGGGTTATTTACTAAAGGCAAATCCACTTTGCACTACAAGTGCAAAGTGCACTTGAAATTGCACTGAAAGTGCACTTGGAAGTTCAGTCGCTGTAGATCTGAGGGGGACATACAAGGAAAATAAAAAACAGCATTTTAGCTTGCACATGATTGCATAATAAAATCAGCAGCGCTTCCCCTCATTTCAGATCCACCCCTCAGATTTACAGCGACCGCACTTCCAAGTGCACTTTCAGTGCAATTTCAAGTGCACTTTGCACTTGTAGTTTGCAATTGTAGTGAAAAGTGGATTTGCCTTTTGTAAATAACCCCCATATTTCTCTAAAAGATGCATATTTTTAATAAAATCTATGAAATGAACTGAAAATACCATATTTATCGGCGTATAACATGCACAGGTGTATAACACCCACATTCATTTTAAGAGGGAGGTTTCAGGGAAAAAAAACTTAAACTTCAGCAGCCTCACCATTGCCATCAATGCAGCCTGATCAATGCAGGCTCATCAGTCCACATCAATGCAGCCTCACAAGTGCCATCAATGCAGCAGCCTCACCATTGCCATCAATGCAGCAGCCTCACCTTTGCTTCAATGCGGCAGCCTCACCATAGTCATCAATGCGGCAGCCTCACCATTGTCATCAATGCAGCCGCCTCATCATTGCCGTCAATGCAGCAGCCTCACCATTGCCATCAAGGCAGCCTGATCAATGCCCATCTGCAGCCTAGAGGGGACAGGGAGGGGGCAGGACGAGCGCCGACAGATTACATACAGTGAGAATCTCCTATGATAGACAGAACAGTGGTCCAATGGCGGCCCAGGAGACGGGACTTCCTATTACAGAGGTCGCCAAGTAAACAGGAGATTCTCACTGTATGTAATCTGTCGGCGCTCGTCCTGCCCCCTCCCTGTCCCCTCCGCCATCGGAAGCGCCGTCAGATTACATACAGTGAGAATCTCCTATGATAGACAGAACAGTGGTCCAATGGCGGCCCAGGAGACGGGACTTCCTATTACAGAGGCCGCCAAGTAAACAGAAGATTCTCACTGTATGTAATCTGACCGCGCTTCCGACGGCGCTCCCACCCCCTCCCTGTCCCCTCCAAGGCAGCTAAAATTGAAGTATCGGCGTATAACACACACACGCTATTTGCACCAGATTTTGGGTGAAAAAGTGCGTGTTATACATCAATAAATACAGTAACTGTTATGTGATTTTATTTCTCAGTATTTATTTATTACAAGTATTTACATAGCGTCAATAATTTAGGCAGTAATTTACACATTGTACATTGACATCAGTCCTTGCCCTCAAGGAGCTTACAATCTAAGTTATGTATCTACATATACAAAAACAAGAAAAGAGGGTGGGGCTTTAAATGAGTGGTGGGTTGTCCGGTGTTGGCGCCTACTTATATGGCCTCCCTGGTTGGGCTAGGCTTCCATGATCTCACATCCCGGACTCCCTGCATCACCTTGGACTCTGTTCCTCCTCTTTTCCTATTACCAGGTACTCTGGTTCCTAACAGTTGCCATCCCTTGTTTTCTCACGATCCGCTCTTGGATCCCTAATTTGGTTTTTGGTTTCTTGGTGTTTTTTTCACTTCACCCCCTTCCTTTCCCACCGGCTGACCTTTGGTTTCGGTTTCATCCTTGCACTTCCCCTTTCTAACCACCTTCACCTCTCCCTTACAGAAACTCACTTGGTTGGTTCACATACCATCCCTGCTGCACCATAGATATGCCTAGACCCACAGTTTTCCGGGGGGCTGTGTATTGTTTGGCAATTTGTTTGGACAGGCCCCTACCATAGCTTCTGACCATGATGCCCCTGGGTGACCCGCGATTCCTAGCATTATACCACCAGTACCAGCTTTTCTGTAAGTAACATGTGGTAGGGGGGTTACTCCTCTCCCATTATGCTATATGACAGACTATTTAGATCCATTTTTTCATCTTATTTCCTATTGTAGATCCATTACGTGCCTGCTCCTGACGAGTGGTTATACACCTCGAATCGCGTAGAACCAATATATTCCATGTATTGTACCATTATGTGGTCATTTGAACGTTTCACAACCATGCTTATCCATATCAACCCTGACTGGGAATAGCAAGGCTATGAGCCATGCAGGAATTATCTTGAAACTATGTTGTGTATATACATGAGTTCTGGTGGATTCTGGTGATTTATTATGTAATGCAATTGATATCCATATTATTATCATGGTTACTATGTGGGATTCATTTCCTTACTTTCCATTATATATATTATGTGTGTATATCAGTGTTTTGTACCAATAAATATCTTCTTACATGTCCACCCAATTACTCAGTTGCTGCTACGTGTTTCATTTAAAGTCTCACCCTTTTTGCCCTCTTTTCTTGTACAGGGATGGAAGCACGTAGCCTTACCAGGCCATGGCTTCATTTAAAGTCCCATATTCCCCTTCCCCTTTCCCTTCTAATATATACAAAAACAACTGGGAAATTTGAGGCAACCTTGGACTTTCATGGTAAGGTATAGACTTACAATGCTGAAACAAATTGTTAAAAATATACAAATTTATTGAAAAAGAATTTAATTAAAAAAAAAAACCAAAAGGGGAAAAGTACAACATACAGGAGACCACCCTGTGGGTCACTCCATATGCTGCAACTTTATTATACTATATTATATCATTATGCTTTGGTATATAAAGGTTCCTTATGTATATGTTTCTCTTTTAGAATAAAACTTCCTCTGAATCATACTTCTGAAGAAGCGGTCCTCCGCAAAACATGTAGAGTTCTTTATTGAGAAGAGACTAGTGCCAAATCCCCCTCGGGGGGCTGATATATCTATTTCTCTCCAGTTTACCTCAGAGGAATTTATTTGTCTAGAGTGGTCTCCTGTTTTGGGTCACCCTATGTATGTTGTACTTTTCACCTTTTGTTTTTTTTTAAATTGCAATCTTTTCAATAAATTTGTAGATTTATAACAATTTGCTTGAGCACTGTAAGTCTATACCGTTACATGAAAGTCCAAGGTTGCCTCAAATTTCCTTTGTTTTTGTAGAATTGTACTGTTGGCGCTATATAAATCCTGAATAATAATAATAATAGAATTGATAGGACGAAGGTACATTACACTTTTGTCTACTTCAGTAGCGACAATATTTTAAATACATATACAGACACATGCACATACTGGGACCCATTTAGACAGGAACCAGTTATCCCACCAGCTTGTCTTTGGAAGGAAAGGAAGAAACCAGTGTAACTGGAGGGAACACAGACAAACACAGGGACAACATGCACACTCCATGCAGGTAGTGTCCTGGTTAGGATTTGAACCCTAGGAGCCATATTAGGTCAATGATAGCTGACTTCTGTGTTTGGACCTGAACCCATTTCCAAGCAGACACAAACTCATCCCTAGAGATAACCACTAAGCAATTGTGCTGACTATGGAAGTAAAAACAAAAATACAGGGAATTGGATAAAAACAGAAATGTCTCCAGCATTTTTAAAAGTAATCTGTACACCATCACATACCCTATATCGATGCCCTCTTAAACAGAACAATTTGTCTGGTATATGTTATAGCACCAAAATCCTCTGGCCTTGTACAAGATGAATATTCCATATTCCATCTTAAAGCTAATGGCTTGGTATGGACTGTTGTGCAAAGTTACATTGGTCCAGCTTGGACAAATGTAAGTATGTATGTGCTATATTTATGATCCTCTGATGCTCACTGTCTTCTGGGACACGTGCTGAGCAGCTGCCTACTGAACACAGGAGGTCATTTACTTAGCATGGATGCATTTTCCCTCACTTTGTAGAGATTTCCTGTTATAGCCATGGGACTTGATGAAACGGACCCAGACAACAGAACAAAACCCGACTTGGATATTAACCATTCCTTATGCCCGTGATTGGGCATTCTTCATTAGAGGTAACTTATTTTGACTGTGTAAGTGCACAAAAATATTTTTTGGCCACACTTTGGGGTTGATTTACTAAAGGCAAATAGACTGTGCACTTTGCAAAGTGCAGTTGCACTCTGCAGTAGCAGTTGGTCCGGAGGTTAGTAAATAAGCAGAAGCTCTGGTGACTTCCATCATCCAATCATGTGCAAGCAAAAATTCAGTTTTTTTTTTTTTTTTTTCCTTGCACGTGATTGGGTATTCTTTGTAAAGTGAAACTTTAGCTCATTTACTAAGCTCTGGAGTCTATTTGCCTTTAATATCAACCCCTTTAGATTTAAAAAATGCTATCCAAACTATCTTTTTTGAACTACTTTGAAGGTGAGGGGTTGGCGTTTGTAGTACAAACCAGGAGAACAGCCTAGGGAAGTGATGGCGAATCTTGGCACTCCAGATGTTTTGGAATTAAATTTCCCATGATGCTCATGCACTCTACAGTGTAGTTGAGCATCATGGGAAATGTAGTTCCAAAATATCTGGGGTGCCAAGGTTCGCCATCACTGGCCTAGGGTGACAATGTTGGTCCTCCACAGATGCAGTACAGTACCTGAGCTTTGTCACCATAGGAATGTCAGGATCACCAGGTGTGTCTTTTTTCAACCTCACCTACTATGTAGCTATAGATAAGCACCTGAACGACCACAACATACAGGGATATACAATGTAATACTGACATATAATCACACACATAGGTTGGACTTGATGGACTTGTGTCTTTTTTCAACCTCACCTACTATGTAACTATGTAGCAGCCACAGATAGTGTGTAACTTATTTTTACTGTGCAAATACACAAAAATAGTTTCTTGGCCATAGTTCAGCTTTGAGGTTGAAGTTTAGTCCACAGAAAGGTAAAAGAACATGTTTTTTGACAAGATCAACTGGTATTTTTATGTACATGCAGAAAATGTTCTTAGCTTAAAAAAAGAAAACTAATGTAGCTATTATATCTAAGGAGCTGTAAGCTGCAACATATTACATTTTTGTTCTTGTGTAGATGTAATAGAAGAACCAAATGGCATATTATTATTATTTAATATGGTTATCCATGCTAAGAAGCGAGGAGTCAGTATGAAAGGTCAGGTAATAATCAGAGAAGCAAATGTCAGACTTTAGATGAACTGCGACACCTGACTCTTGAGCTGTCAGACAAAAGAAGCAAAGATAAGTAAGTAGGAAAAAAAATCTTTCACAAATATACCTGCACAATTTTGAAAATTTGGGGGTTTATTCAAAGGAGAAATATGGCCAAGGCTCTTTTGACCACACTTCTTCTGTGGGTCACAAGAGAGCAATGATTTCTGCACTCCTGTGACCCTAATTCAGCTGACAGAGGGCTAAAGTCTGCTGTTCATTGACATCACAGTCGGTCCAAGCTCTGAATGGATCCCAACAATAATGTCGGATCTGATCAGAAGCCTGACCGGCAGTTGGCTCAGCCTCTCAGTGCGGCTCTGGGAGCGGAATCCAGCAGCTCCCACCCCCTCAACAGCCCGGCACTCCAGTGAGCACTGGAGGGGCTGAGCACAGAGCTGTGGCTGACAGTCACTGCTCCGTGCTCAGATTGGACCCGAGAACTGAGCGACTGAGTTTTTAATCACTAAGTTCTCTGAGTATAGGCGACGGGGGACAGTTGCAGGATCAGATCGATACAGGTGAGTATGTATGAGTAGGTGAGTATGTAAGTTTGTTTTTTTCATTCCTGCACTTCTGTTTTAATTTAATTGCTTAGTCACATTTGTGATTGTTTCTCTTTAATAACCAAAGCCTATTATATATGATTCCATGAGCATCTGCATTTTTTCCAGATCCATATACATTCAGTACTATGATGCAACCCTGTGTTATACTATACCAACAGAACCAGCACCACTGAGTGTGCTGCAAAAAAAACAATAAATGCATAAAGCTCAAACCATAATGGTTGTCTTATTGTTTGAGCAACCTTGTGTCATGCTGTTATGCATACAGTACAATAATTGGTACAAATTAACTTCCTTTTAGAAGTAAAGAAAATCATCCAATTTTTATTTGTATTTGTAATGAATTAAGTGATCAGATTAATTTAGTATAGAACACATAAGGGAGCTTAAAGTGGTTGTATACCCATTTTTTTTATTTTTACCTACAGGTAAGTCTATAATAAGGCTTACCTGTAGGTAAAATGAATATCTCCTAAACCTGTATGGTTTAAGAGATATTCACTTTGCATGCAGCCACTGACGTCAGGCTGGGAAGAAGACTCCTGCGCGCATGCCCGGCTGAAGGCTGGGAAGAAGACTCCCGCGTGCATGCTGGCTCCGGCCACTCACATAGCCGGAGCCGCAAACCCGCAAGACACGCCGAGGACAAAATGTCAGCTTCCTTGGCATGGACCGGGATTAGATACCGATGCCGCGTTCTAAGGTAAGTGTTTCATAATGAGCTAGTATGCTGTGCATACTAGCTCATTATACCTTTGCCTTTTTTTACATTTTTTTTTTGTGGTTATAAAACTGCTTTAACTTTATTTTCATTTATTTAATATAACTCTTTACTAATATGAAGAATCTGAAATTGCCCCCATGCCCATATGTATCAGCTGCCCTGTTCCTTATTTTATATCAATTTTTTCACATTAAATACAGGTTAATTATTCTTTCTTTTTTACTCCTTTGAGACAACAACAGGCACGTGTCTTAACTATAGTGAAACTATGTGCAGAAACAGAAAAGGGCACCGCCAGATGTATGCACATAACTTCATCATTTTGAAACACAGTTTCGAACAGTTCTCACCACACAAGTCTAAGAACAACATGGCCTAAATAACCGAAAACAGTATATAAAATTATTAAGCTATCATGTGTTTTAGCGGTGTATTTTTTATTACTGTTGTAAAGCACTATGCAAAATGTCAGTGTTATATAAATCCTGTATAATAATAATAATAATAATTAAGGGAATGCACTGTAGTGCTTCATTATTGCCACCTATTGGACCTCACCTATGTAGCACTTTCATGAACAGTGGATTGCTTAGCCTTAAATTTGAATGTGTTTTCTAGATAGTTAAAATGTAAGTTTACTTTTGCAGTAAAAGAAAAATACATTCACACATCACATGTGCTGATATAAGTTATATGGATTTAAAAAAATATATATATTTATTAGGAATAGCAGAGCAGAACCAGTTAGCCGAGCAAGGACAAAAAACATTGTCAGTATATTGTTGAATAGATAAGTTAGTTATGGAACATCCCCATTTACATTACAATGTTTGATCATCACAGAGTTTTTTTTTTTTTTATTAGAAATGATGAACTGACAATTAAAAGTTAGAAGCTCAACATTGGCTTTTGATGACCCACTGTCCTTTGTGTTGTTAAAGTGTATGTCCGGGTAAAAAAAATAAATAAATCAATACATCTCTACAATACATGCACATTTCCTAATATTATTTTTTTTTTTTTTAAATGTGGACCCAGGAGCCCCAGTTGTTAAGTGGTGGAAATCCCAGTCTCTATATCAGGGCATGTACCCTCTTAATTAGACTAGTAAAATAACTAAGAAGCAAATATAATATAGGCACCACTGATGAGCATTGTCCATACAAAAAATTATATATTAATTTTTAATCCAGAACAGATATGTTAGCACTGTATTCTGCCTATATCATGTTTCTTCTTGGTTATTTTATATACACAAGACAAAAAAACACCAAAAAATATAATGCACCTCTGAGGCTACCAAAATATAAATAGTGATTAAATTGGACTTCTAGTTCCCTATTTTTACATCCAGAGAACTATTAATACCATAGGGATTGGGTCTCCTTTATTACATCCTAGGGGGAGTTAGGGGTTCTACAGATTGTGGGTGGTTTCGGGAGGAGAGGAGTGGACTTCTAGTTCACTATTTTTACATCCAGCAGACTTCTAATACCATAGGGAGGGATCGGGTCTCCTATATTACATCCTAGTGGAAGTTAGGGAGTTTGGGGATTCTGGGGTGTGGGTGGTTTTGGGAGAAGTGGAGTCGAGCATTCAGACAGATGGGTGTGTGTGTGGGGGCGGGGTACTTTTTGAGGGGTGAGAGGGGAGGGAAGACATTAAGGCTTCCCAGTGGGGGAGTCTATGGGACATGCACTGTACTGTAATTTTTAGTCCAATTTATTCAATACATTTATTTTGGTAGCCTCAGAGGTGCAGTATATTTTTGGGTGTTTTTTGTCTAATGCATGAATTTTGGATGCACCTCCCCGATACAGGGCATTGACACATATAGAGATGCAACTTCCAAAACTTTTCTTGGTTGCTTTTTTACAATATTTTACTTAGACGTTCTCAATGTTTTATCCTTTTAAAACACTGTAAGAACAGAAAAGTACCCAATGATCTGCCAGAAATCCAAGGGTTTCCTAACTTCCTGCAGTGAGCCAACAACACAGTGCCTTTGTTGCTCTGAAATCCCAAGCTGTGTTATCAGCCCTGCCTGAGTTTTCCCTTCTGGACTACAGAACACCTATAATTTAAAGGGATAAAACATAGGGAAAATGCATTTATTGCAAAGATGTGTCAAATATGTTTTTGGGCAAGCCTTGTGTTTACTAAAGTAGATCTAAAAGCACTTTATTTTTAATTTTGGATAGAGTATGGGACAGTTATAGCCCTGTCACTTTTTTGTTATCTGTGAACGATTTCCTTTCACTTCCTGTCCCACAGCCACAGAAGAAATCTTTCCAAGGTTAGGGGATCCCTAGTTGTCACCAGAACTAGTGTCTCCAATGGAAGATTTCCCCTCTATTCCTGTTCTGGTGACAACCCAAATGTTGTGATTTTCTTTCACTTTGACTCTCAGAGACAGCAGTAAACAGGACAAACAGAGAGGATGAATCTACTATCGCGGACACAGACAGTAATACCAACTGACAGGTGTTCTAATCCCCCTTAGTTAATGAAGTGTTACAAAAATCATAACACAATAATAAGGGGGGGGAGTAGTGTTAATTAGTCCACTAGATCACCAATTCAGGTGTGGGTCAGCATACCAGAAACAAGAACCATAATACAAATACTAAGGAGAGACCCTCAGTAAAAAGAAGGTGCCAATTGCGATCCCAGTAGTTTGACAAAAAACAAAAATCTTTATTTGGACAATAAGAATAAAAAATCAACAAAGGAGTTGTGAATCTTCAGACAATAATCCAGTCATGTGAAAAGCAAATTCCTGTTCACTCTTTTCATCTCCACACGACTGAATTCATAGTGAACAGAAATTTGCTTTTCACATGATAGAACGATTAAACAAAATATTTACACACAATTCCAGTTATGTGTGCTTGGGTCCAGATATTGGGATTGATGTATTAAAACTGGAGAGTACAAAAACAGTTCTGCATAGAAACCAATCGGCTTCCAGGTTTTATTATCAAAGCTTAATTGAACAAGCTGAAGTTAGAAGCTGATTGGTTTCTATGCAGAGCTTCACCAGATTTTGTACTCTCCAGCTTTAGTAAATCAACCCCATTGCGTTGTTTGACCAGAGTATGTGTGGTAGATCTCCAACCCTTCCCCTCTCCTCTAGACTTAAAATGATGAGGGGAAGAGGAGGGATGGTTCCAGCTTCACACTGAAATAAAATTGTGATCCTAATTGAAATGCTTTTACTTTATATTGTCACATGTTTACACATAAGTGTCTTGCTTAAAGTGGTTGTAAAGCTTTTTTTATTGTTTTTGTAGTAAAATACCCAACATACCTATGCTAACCTGCTCTGTGCAATGCTTTTGCACCGAGCAGCCACAATCCTCTTCTTCTGGGGTCTATCGCCGGCACTCCAGGCTCCTCCTCTTTGTCGAGTGCCCCCACAGAAAGCCGCTTTCCATGGGGGCACCCGTGTGGGCTCGATCTCGAGCCCCACTGCTGCTTCCCTGGACACAGACAGCGGGACTCGGCCCTGCCCCCCGCCCCCCGCTTCCATGTCACAGGGTTTGATTGATAGGCTATCAATCTGTCCAATGAGGAGGGAGACAGCGGTTGGAGCAGCTGCGCTTGTGCGCATCGCTGGATCGGATTGGGTTCAGGTAAGAAAAGGGGGGGGAGGGGGGCTCTGGGGGGGAGCTTCAGCAGAGAATGTTTTTCACCTTATTGCATATTTACATATTAAGGCAGTGGTCATCAACCCTGTCCTCAGGGCCCACTAACAGGCCAGGTTTGCAAGATAACTGAAATACATCACAGGTCATATCATTTGCTACTCAATGATTGCAGTATTCTAGTCTGCATATCTCCAAGGTAATACTTAAAACCTGGCCTGTTAGTGGGCCCTGAGGACAGGGTTGATGACCATTGCATTAAGGTTAAAAACCTTAAGGCTTTAGAACTACTTTAATTTAAGGAAAGATAACTATTTGTGTCAGCCTTCCAATTCGAGTGGAAAATCTTTTACTCTTCTATAAACTGAATATGCCATTCTGCTGCATTTACATGGGCTCCTATGGTTAAGTAAAGTACTTAATAGATTTAGACATACACAATTCTTGGAGGCCTATTTATGGTGATATAAGGCCTTATTTTTTATTAAACAGGGAGTTGATTTACTAAAGTCAAATAGACTGTTCAAAGGAATTTAACCCAGAGTTAGTAAACGCGCCTTTTTATAAAGCAGATTATGCAGGCATTTTACTATATTTTAAACAGCTTTTTATTTCAATATTATTATTTCAATATTACCATTTTATATCATTCTATTTTGCCAGTTCTTTCATGATTTCATTTTTCACTTTTTTTCACTTTTCATTTCATATGTTTATCAGCAAAATAGTACAAAATAAGCTGAAATGTAAAGTAAATATGTTGCTAATTGTAAGGTAGGTTCTATCTTCTATCTGTTAACAGTTTAGGCATGACTTTACTGGTGTTATGTACCTAAAGAACATGTAATAACAATTCTGAATTGATCAAATATGATATGAATACACAAGAATGATGGTATTGGTTTCGATAGGAAAAAGCAGATAATACAGTCACATATTTAATGCAGTCACATCTGGATACTGTAAAACAGACTTGTTTTTCTCACATCTGTAAAGCGATACTGTGTCTTCTCATTATGCAAATAGTTTTTTTGTGGCTATATTCTGATGTGTGTTTTCTTAAAAAGAAAAATACATTTTAACTTTTTTTTTTTTCATACATAAGTTTTAATATAATATGTGATGTAGTTGCAAAGATCCTTAAATTTATAATAACTACTAATTTTTGTCAGTTGTATTAACTTAGACTTGCGTTTTCTTTATTTTAATAATTTAGCAAATAAATTAAAAGGATGGTGCAATGAATAAAGTTGAAAAGCAATATTTTGGGCAACTTGCTGTTTATTTGAAGCAATACATACAACATACACCAATATAAGTTTATTAATTTAGTTGGCGTGCATGCATTTTTACCACACCTTAAGCGGCAGTGGATGGGGGTGTACACATGCTGCAGCCATGATACTTCAGGTTAATCTGAGTTTATTATTTTTTGAAAAAGAAAAAGGTAATGAGATTATTACACGTACATATAGACAATGTACCTAAACAGTATTATACAACTATATCATGACATATATAACCTTAATGTTAATATACCCCTCAAGAACAAATAATAAATACATTGCCACAATATTAAGACATACTAAGATAAACAATAATCATATATAAAATATCTGAACATCACAGGTTGATAAACCCTAACTTTTAAGGAAAAGAATAAAAATCTAATTAAGGGATAAAAGAACCTCAATAAAGTTATAATAATACAATTTTTTCCCTTTTCTCTTCAGTTAGCCTTACAACTCGAGAAAGAAAGAAAGAAAGAGAGAGAGAGAGAGAGAGAGAGAGAGAGAGAGAGAGAGAGAGAGAGAGAGAAGAATTTCTAAAATATCTCGACGCTAACCATGTATTATATATTTATATGATTTGCCATCTTTTCCATGTGACTTAAATAGTCCATCTCACATGCCCATTCAATCAGGGGACGGGTACCCAATTTCCGCCAGTTTCTAGATATAACCGTGCGTGCTGCAGTTAGAAAGTGGCAATTATGTTTATAGGCAATTCTGGACAATTCTGTTTCTAGGACCCAGGCATCATTGATAACATTGTAATCAGTGGATCATTAGGAATCCAATCTCCAACCAATTTGTAATATAGTTGGAGGATTTTATCCCAAAATACCATAATTAATGGACAGGACCCCCAAATGTGTAGCATAGTATCTGGGGCATTGATTCATACATTTCCAACATGTGTTTGGTATGGAAGCATCCATATAATGTAGAGTTGAAAGGCATCTATAGCATCTAGATAAGATCTTATAATTACGTTCCTGAGCTATAATAGATATGGAGGCTTTGTGAGTGAACACTAATATTTTATCCCACTGTATGTCTTCTTCACCAACAGCAAAATACTCAGCCCATTTAGGAAAAAAACATGGATTTGACTGATATGTCTTCTTCAGGAGAAGTTTATACAGTATGGAGAGAATATGTGCTGGTCTCTCTAGTTGAATAAGTAAAGATTCAAATTCCATATAAGAATAGAAAAGAGCCTCACGCGGTTGAATACCTTGAAAATAGTGACCAAGCTGCAAATATTCAAGCCATGCATGAGCAGGATTATGATAATATGGCAGAAGACTAGAGAAAGGGGGTAACAAACCCTGAAACATAGTGTCCTTCAAGAACACTCTAGATAACTTTGCACACCCCAGATACCTCACTTCCAATTCCCTAAGCCTTGGTTACCAAACACCTTACCTTTTGTTGTTTTTCTTTTAATGTGTGTGTTTTTGCATAAGTCTGGGTATGCCCAATAGGCTTTGTTTTGTAATTCAATTTATATTCTTATAATAAAAATAATTTAAAAAAAAAGAACACTCTAGATGTCTTAGTCCAGGATAAGAAATGAGATGTGTGCAAAGTTGGTGGAAATGCAGTTTTCCCATACAGTGGTAACAAGGGAATTGGTCTAGTGGACAATTGACCCTTATGTAAATACCGGTCCCAAACTTGACGTGTATACAGGCATACCCTACTTTTAAGTACACAATGGGGTTTATTTACTAAAGCTGGAAAGTGCAAAATGTATGTAACCAAGGTTGGTAAAAATTTATTAGCTGTCTCTGAGCTGACGAGGTCCATAATAATGTAAGGTCTGGGACAAAGAGGTAATTTTCTAATAAGACCCATAGTTTAGTTGATTCATCATGAAACCAATCCACAATACAAATTAAAGATGGTGCATTAAGATATAACAGCAAATTGGGAAATGCCACACCTCCTCTACACTTGGGTAATGATAAAGTAGTTGACTTAATCTGTGTTTTTTTGGTACACCATATAAATGTATGGATAATGATATTTATACTACATAGAAATCCAGGTGGAGGGGAGACAAGAATTGTTTGGAATACGTACAAAAGTTTGTGTAATATTAAAAAGATATTTTCAAATGGCACCACTACTGTATGTGATTCCTTAGAGCCCAACTTTCTGAAGCTCACCTCTACATTAGGATTAGTGGGCTGCATCCCGTGAAAATGTCTAGAACCATTATAGCATAGTTGGCAGGACCTGTGTTTACCTTCATCTCTTATCTGTTTGATATACTAAGGACATACATTTTCCCATTTTGGCAGGGCTTCCTCAACTATATACTTTTAAAGAGGTCTCCATGTAACTTTAACCAGTTCAATACTGGACACTTTTACCCTCTTCCTGTTCAGGCCGACATTCAGATTTTAGTGCTGTCACACTTTAAATGACAATTACTCTGTCATGCAACACTGTACCCAAATACATTTTTTGTACCATTTTTTGAGACTGATGGAGCTTTCTTTTGGTGCTTTCTTATTTTTTTGCTAAATAAACGAAAAAAGACAGTGAATTTGATTTGTTTCTGTTATAAAATTTTTTTCATATCTTTCTTCTTCATAAATACAGATCAAATGTATTTGATACATTTCTTTGGTAAAAATAGCCCAAATCAGTGTATATTACATGTATTTAGTCTGTTATAGAGTCTATAAACTGTGGTATATATATTTGAAAATCGATAAATCCTTATGTACTGATGGCCTATCTCATTTCTCGAGGCCCTAAAATGCCAGGACAGAACAAATACCCCCCCCAAATGACCCTTTTTTGGAAAGTAGATACCTCAAGGTATTTAGTAAGAGGCATGGTGAGTTTTTGAAGTTGTGATTTATTGTTCCAATTTTTTGGAGAATTATGAAATTAAATACAATTTTTTTTATTCACATAGTGTCACCAGAGTACAGCTTCACCATATGACTGGTGTGGTGGTAAACAGAGACACTGACTGGTGACAGTATATATAAAAAAAGAAAGCTATATACTGTATGTGTATATATATATATATATATATATTAACTTTTTATTTCTTTTTATACATTTTTTTTACATACTGTAACCAGTGCAGTACATTGTTACCACAGTAACACCGTACTTCTCTGGGTAAGTGATTGTGATTTTTTTTTTTTTACACTATTATGATGATCACTGTTATAAGCAATTGTTTTTATGAATGACAGCTATTCATTCATTGTATACTATTATGAAAACTGTGATTGGGCACAGCTATCACATGGTACAGATGCACTGCAATTGGCCCTGTCTGTACTATGTGATCACTGTAAACAATCACAGAGATCAACACAATAGTACACAATAAATGGCTATGAATGAAACTCTGTCATGTGATCGCTGTGCATGGTCACAGCAATCACATGGTACTGGGGCCAGCCAGTACAATGTTCTGACAAACGCTGTGTCTGTGCCACAGCATGGCCCCAAGGCGCGCGGGAGGGGCATAGCTCGGAGGACGTCATACAACATCTGCCCATCTGCCCAGCTGGGGAGAGCTCCCACTCGGCCATCATTTGTCTATAGGATGGATGTGAAAGCAGTTAATAACAATGTAGGCTACTCCTATAGCTTGGCCACTTAAAATTGCAGTCATCTTAGTCTTGGTTTATTTATTTGTATGGTGAGCAAGGATGAGAACCATGCCTTTACCAGCTGTGTTGTAATGGTCTGCTGGTTAGGGAAGACCTTGTATATCATATTATATATAATTATAGTATATAATTCTAAAATGCAAGCCATAAAATATTGTCTTGTGCGAATTTTAGCTGTAGTACAAAAAATAGTTCATACCTTTTGAACAATGGTCAAATTCCTTGTGGAAATTTGGACTTGTACACATATATTTGTGGAAATCTCATGCTTTACATACATTTTTTCTGTTACTAACCAAACTTTGTATGCCTGCAATATGGATACCAACAGAGCGTGTCTAAACTGTATAATCAAGTATAATAAAATACATAGAACCTGCCTAAGCTGTAGAATCAAGTAGAACCTACCTGATCTCTGTGTGGGGGTGTGTGGCAGTGATGCCAACTGTCAGTATTTTTACTGGCAGCCAGTAAAAAACAGGCAATTTTCTCCTGCCAGTAAATGCCAGTAAAAGGAAAAAGTTTCCAGTAAAAAATATGGCCGTGATATTTGGCCCGGTCCAGAGCCGGCCGAGACCATCCAAGTGGCTGCTACAGTGTGTTCGTGCAGCTCTGGTGGAGGCGGTGCCCGAGCGTGTCGTGTGATGTCCTGGTGCAAGGGAGCCAAGCAGAGCGGCCAGAGCCTCGTGTGTGAGTCTGCAGGGCAGGTCAGGAGTGGGACTGTCAGTGCTGTTTAGACTGGAGTAGACTGAAGGGACCACCTGGCTTGGAGAGAGACTGTCACTGTGACTCAGGAGGGGACGTGGCGTGCCGGTGAGAAGTCAACATCATCTATGCTGCTGCACACTTCTGTCATTGTCACTGTGAGAGGCAACTTCACGTGTGTGTGTGTGTGTGTGTGTGCCTTCATATTCTAATTTCTTGCCCTCCTGAGTCCTGTCCCTAAGCTACTTACTTACTATATCAAAAATAAAATAAGAAATATGTTTTTTTGCACTAATATCTACCTTGAATCACATTGTACTTGTTTGTAGCCTAAATACTAAAATTTGCACTTAAAACCGTAATTTTTGCAAATGCCAGTAAAAACTTGGCTGTGCCAGGAAATTTTGAGTGTCGTGCCAGTAAATTTCAATCTGGTAGGTTGGCAACACTGGTGTGTGGTGTAAAGCTGTTTCTCTCATCTACAGCCAAAGTGTAGTAGGTAGAACAGAAATCTTATGGTGTAAGTTCTACATCTGCTGATGAACAATTCCAGATAAATGTAATGCTTGAGAAATGAATAGTTGGATCTGTTGATTTGTCCATGGGCCTGTAAGTCAAATATGTGAAAAATAGTATTCCTGAAGAATTAGCTCAGGTCAGGCTATTTTCCCAACATTAGCTTGGTCCTTCATCCTTTGAAGAAGGAAGCTCAAGGTCACTTATTCATGTGAAAGAAGTTAAATTATAAGTAGTGTATACAGTATATGGACTGGCATGCATACCTACTGTCAGAAGGAATAAATATGGCCACTCAATTATAGTAAGACTGCATTAAGTGACTACACTACATTTACTAACACTGGTGCAGTTGTGCATGGTAGCCAATCAGTTTCTAACTTCAGCTTGTTCAATTAAGCTTTGACAAAAAAAAAGATGGAAGATGATTGGTTTTTATGCAGAGATGCACCAGATTGTGCACTCTCCAGTTTTAGTAAATCAACCCCTGTGTGACTACATTGTGACAGCCTTGGGAATTCCTTCACCACTTTACTCACTCATGTCTGTTGTGTATCATGAGATAAGGTTTGTGTGTTTTTTTTGTCATATCTACAGGTCAATGTGAAATTTTGATCCCTAAAACAATGTGACTGTGTAAGCTTTAGTTAATAATATTGCAGTCTTGAGTTACTATGGGTGTATAGGAATCAATATAAAATATTTATATTTCCCACTTATTTAGGTTTAATTACTTTGTCTGAGCCTGATATTTTAGCAAATGTTTCTGTGAGTGAGCCTAGGTTCACACTGATGCAGGGTTGAACTCACACAAGTTCCTGCACAGATGTCTATTGAAATCGCCCACGAAGTCATCAAAAGTAGTGCATGAACTACATTTGGGAATCAGTACGGTGCCGCAAAGTTAGCGCCGCTCCGATTCGGACGGTGCCATTGCCAGCAATAGCCGGCGATTTGACATGTGATTTGACATGTCAAAACGGCCCGATGATGAGCTCGAGGTATACCTGAAATTTCACAGTTGCTATCAACAGACAGAGCTCATACACTGCACACAAGTAAACAGTAAAAGACAAATAATGGTCAATAAGCTGAGCAAAACAGCACAGATTGCCCCTGAAAATGCTTGCTACAACAGTGTGGAATTTGAACACATATGCCTAATCTTCATGAAGCTTTCAATTCTATTTGATATAAAATCGGTTCATAAAGATACACATGTACATTTTAGCAGGCTTTTAAACTATGTTAGTTACAATGCCAATGCTAGAAGCCTGGTGACTGCACGCACTTTTGTAATATGATTTCTACATTTAGGAAGACATTCTGTGTATGTGCTCCTGACATCTGAATTCTGAATACATTTCCGAAAATGATCTCATTTAATAAAAATCCACATTAAATAAAGTACCTAAAATGCAGCAATATGTGTAAGCAATTTGCTAACAGTTATCTTTTTTAATTAAAGTAATTAGCTGCTGTTATGGCATTATGTCTATATGACTACATAGGAAATAAATGTGTTTGACAACATGTGTTGACCTACATTTTATTGTACACCTTTTACTGTTAGACACTTTGTATTACATATTTGATATTTGTTATTGTTCCATTATTTTACATTGCAATAACTACAAAAATATTTTTGTCAATACAATTTTGATTTTTTTTTCCCCATGTGCATTAACAAAAGCAAATGCAATTAAAGTAAAAAATTAAGAACATCAAAATAATAAAGCAAAATATTTTAAGGTTTTCATATTATGTTGTACTTCAGTGCTTTTTAGTTTCACATGATGTTCTCTTGAAACCAGGTGGATATTCTAAAGTTTAGAAATAGATTCTGGGTATTTTTCTTGAAACTAACTTGCAAATTAGCTGCTGCAGGTGCTCTGTTTACAACAATGGAGTCATACCTATCTATCTTTCCTTCTATCTATCTATCTATCTATCTATCTATCTATCTATCTATCTATCTATCTATCTATCTATCTATCTATCTATCTATCTATCTATCTATCTATCTACCTATAGTATATTTTTTATCATGATTATTAAAATACTCCTGAAGAAGCAGTACCGTGAAACATATTGAGAAAAAATGGATAAGCTCTATGTGATTGACCATAAGATTCAGCTATTGGTATTACTATGTAATTATCTACCATAAAGAGAGCGGTTTTTAGTGCCTTTTGAATGACACGCTTTTGTATATGTTTTATGTGATTGATGCAATAAAATAATGTTTTTAGACTATCTATATGTTGTTGTCCATGTGAGTACCATTAAAGTCCATAAAGCCTCTAAATTTAATGCTTCCATATAATGATCTTAGGACAAAGGTACTTTTAAGTGTTAATACCTATTGGCATACAATTAACCTATCTATCTATCTTACACTATATGGCCCAAAGTCTGTGTAAACATTGCAACCAATACACATTAACAAAAGCATGTTGACACAACACCGAATGATTAAAGTGACACTAAATAATATCCGTATTCTACAAAAAGAATCCATACACATCCACTACTTAATGGCCCTGTAATCTATTTTTCATAAAATTATTTTTTACTGTGTTTTTCATCCACTGCTTAATGGTTCTGGTAAAGTTAGGTGTTCTGTAAGTAATACAGCAAATAGACATTTTAGACAACTGTGTTATTCCAACCTTGTGGCAACAGTTTTGGTAAAACATTTTTCTGACCCAGCTTGACTATACCCCTGTGCACAAAGCTAGGTCCATAAAGACATGGTTTAATGAGTTCATTGTGGTAGAACCCAAGTGGATAGCACAGAGCCTTGATCTCAACCCTACGGAACACCTGAATTGCAACGCCAATTGTGACCCAAGTCTTCTCATCCGACATCGGTACTTGATCTCTTTTGCCTCATGGGCATTTTTACAGGCACAATCTACAATGTTATAGAAAGTCTTCTCAGAAGAGTGGCGAAGAGTGGGGGCTGTTGTAGTGGCAAACGGGGGCCAACTCCATATTAATGCCCATGGTTTTGGAATAGGATGTCCAACAAGCTTATATAAGTCTGATGGTTAGCAGTCCAAAATATTTGAAACTATCTTTCTATTCTCATATCCTTCGACATAAGAACAGGTACATCGCTAACCATCCTTGGTTGGACATCTGTGCATGGGTGTACAGCCTAACTATTTCTGAGTTTACAACTAAAGATACAATTCTATTCACAAACACAGACACAGAGTTGGATACAGGCAAAGATTTCCAATTTGTGGCCCTCTGGTGATCCACATACTGATTGTTGGCATATAACTAATAAACTGCTTTTATGTGTTTTTTTATTTTAACATTTTTTTCAAAGTGTTTGCTGTGTCCAAAATAAAAAATATAATATTGCATTTTATTAAGAAGCTTATTTTCAGGTTAAAGAATTTTTAATGAAAGTGGTTCTTGACAATTTAATAATTCAAGCTGTTAACTGTCGTTTGCAAGGTGATAGATTAAGAGCCACCAGAATATTGAACATGAGATAGGGTTAGGTAGAGGCTTAAATAAAGAAAACTAAAAATATGTGGTTTGACAACACATCCCATACTTACAACATTAAATTGGATTTAGTCAATGCCTTGTCTACTAATAGACAGCCACAGACCCTTTATAATTCATATGTCAATAAATAATAGGATTGGCTAGCAACTCTGTAAACAATATTCTGCACACATCTGCAAAAGTGTTCAGGTAAACTAGTTAATAAAAATGCCTAATAAAACTAGATACACTATATAATCTTTTTAGGAGGACATTGAAGAAAAAGTAGATGTAATAGTGTATTGTAGAAAACATAATAAAGAGTAGATGTAATAGTGTATGTAGAACACACGATAAAGAGTAAATTGCAATAGTGTATGTAGAACACATGATAAAAAGTAGGTGTAATGGGCTATGTAGAACACAGGACAAAGAGTGGGTGTAATAGTGTATGTAGGACACACGAAAAAGAGTAAATTGCAATAGTGTATGTAGAACACATGATAAAAAGTAGGTGTAATGGGCTATGTAGAACACAGGATAAAGAGTAGGTGTAATAGTGTATGTGGAACACAGGATATAGAGTAGGTTTAATAGTATATGAAGGACAAAAGATTAGTTATAGATTAGTTATTAGCATAGATTAGTTATATTAGAGCAGTTATAATAATGTATTTAGAACACATGATAAAGAGTGTGTGTGATTGTGTATGTAGAACACAGGATAAAAAGTAGATGTAATAGTATAGGAAGAACACGGAATAAAGAGTAAATGTAGCAGTGTATGAAAGACACAGAATAAAGAGTAAGTATAATAGTGTATGAAGGGACATAGGATAAATAATAGGTGTAATACAGTATGAAGGGACAGAAGATAAAGAATAGGTGTAAGAATTTATGAAGGGAATCAGGATATAGAGTTGATGTAATAGTGGATGTAGAACACATGATAAACAAAAGGTGTAATAACATCAATAGAACACAGGGTAAAGAGTAGGTGTCATAGTGTATATAGAACACATGATAAAGCATAGTCATAATAGTGCAATATTCACACATCTGCAAAAAGTAGATGTAACAGTGTGTTGTCGAAAACATGATAAAGTGTAGGTATAATAAATGTGTACATAGTATAAATGTAATAAAAGCGTAATGAATAAAAAAAAAATAAAAATAGTATATGAAGGGCACAGGATATAGAGTAGGTGTAATAATATATGTAGAACACACAATAAAGAGTAAATAGCAATAGTGTATATAGAACACATTAAAAAAGTAGGTGTAATGGTTTATGTAGAACATATGATAAAGAGTAGGCGTAATAGTGTATGTGGAACACAGGATATAGAATAGGTTTAATAGTATATGAAGGACAAAAGATTAGTTTTAGATTAGTTATTAGCATTCATTCGTTATATTAGAGCAGTTATAATAATGTAATTGGAACACGTGATAAAGAGTATGTGTGATCATGTATATAGAACACAGGATAAAGAGTAGATGTAGTAGTATATGTTAGAACACAGAATAAAAAGTAAGTGTAACAGTGTATGAAAAACACTGAATAAAGAGTAGGTATAACAGTGTATGAAGGGACACAGGATAAAGAGTAGGTGTAATAGTGTATGTAGAATACAGGATAAAAAGTTGGTGTAATAGTGTATGTAGAACACAGGATATAGAATAGATATAATAGTATATGAAGGACACAGGATAAAGAGTAGGTATAACCATGTATGAAGGGACACAGGATAAAGAGTAGGTATAACTGTGTATGAAGGGACACAGGATAAAGGAGTAGGTGTAAGAATTTATGAAGGGACACAACAATAGAACACAGTACACGATAAAGAGTAGGCGTCATAGTGTATGAAGGATAAAATATACAGTATAGAGCAAATGTTAGTGTATGTAGAATACAGGATAAAGAGTAGGTGTAAAAGTGTATGTAGAACACAGGATAAAGAGTAAGTGTAATAGTGTATGAAGGACACAGGATATAGAATAGGAGTAATAGTGTATGAAGGATACAGGATATAGAATAGGAGTAATAATGTATGAAGGACACAGTATATAGAATAGGAGTAATAATGTATGAAGGATACAGGATATAAAATAGGAGCAATAATATATGAAGGACACAGGATATAGAATAGGAGTAATAGTGTACTGTATGAAGGACACAGGATATAGAATAGGAATAATAGTGTACTGTATGAAGGACACAGGATATAGAATAGGAATAATAGTGTACTGTATGAAGGACACAGGATATAGAATAGGAGTAATAGTGTACTGTATAAAGGACACAGGATATAGAATAAGTGTTATGCCCCGTACACACGGTCGGACTTTGTTCGGACATTCTGACAACAAAATCCTAGGATTGTTTCCGACGGATGTTGGCTCAAACTTGTCTTGCATACACACGGTCGCACAAAGTTGTCGGAAAATCCGATCGTTCTAAACGCGGTGATGTAAAACACGTACGTCGGGACTATAAACGGGGCAGTGGCCAATAGCTTTCATCTCTTTATTTATTCTGAGCATGCGTGGCACTTTGTCCGTCGGATTTGTGTACACACGATCGGAATTTCCGACAACGGATTTTGTTGTCGGAAAATTTTATAGCCTGCTCTCAAACTTTGTGTGTCGGAAAATCCGATGGAAAATGTGTGATGGAGCCCACACACGGTCGGAATTTCCAACAACAAGGTCCTATCACACATTTTCTGTCGGAAAATCCGACCGTGTGTACGGGGCATAACAGTATACACAGAATTTAGAATATACACAAGGAATGGGGCAGAGTCTGGAAACTGCCTAAAAACATCACAATTAGCAGTAATTGATCACAATATTGAATATATATATGGTGTTTAATATAACCGAAAGGGAATGGTATAATAGTCCATAAAAGTTCATGTAAGTGGTCTATGTGAAGGGATGTTAATATGGGGTCCACAAGCAGGGCTGCCTTCCAGGGAACTGAAACCAGGCTCCAAGATCTGAAGGAAAACACAAGGGGAAAAAGGCGCCTCTGGGTGTAGTATAAAACCATTTATTAAAAAACCAATGTACAAGCAACTCACATTTAGGTGATCATAAAAAAGCATCTGGTGGATAATCCTTCTTATCCACCAGATGCTTTTTTATGATCACCTAAATGTGAGTTGCTTGTACATTGGTTTTTTAATAAAAGGTTTTATATTACACCCAGAGGCGCCTTTTTCCCCTTGTGTTTTCCTACAGAATTTAGAATGGTTGTAATACTGTATATTGAACACAGTATATAGAATAGCTTTAATAGCGTATGCAGGACACAGGATAAAGAGTAGGTGTAACAGTGTATGCTGGACACAGAAATGTATGTACAACACAGGATGCCATGATTAAGTTTTCATAGCGAATATAGCTTTAGATAATCAATCTCAGTGTAGCATAATTTGTTAATGATGGGAGTAGTGCATCTTCTATCCTCACTGATCAACTTATCAATGCAAAGATAAGCCACTGAACACCTCAAGGGCTACCACTGCTTGTAGCTTCTTGGCTTCATGCTTTTGTGCTATGAAATCCAGCAATAGGTATGCATTTTTACAAATGGCTTTATAACCCAGGGATGCACTGCACTAGAAAAGGTCAAATTACTCCAAGTGACAGTAAGCTTGGAACTGTTTATCACCATTGTACTAAACAGCTGAACCTTGAAGCCACCTTGAAGGGGTTCCCACCAAGTAGAATGAAATATGTCTACTGCATTAAATGTGAAGGTGATGAGGGAAATTATGCATGCCAAATGTAGCCAAACCATAGAAACACCTTGCTTTACTGGATTTATGAACAGGTTTTTGCATTTTGTTAGCACTGTCCTAATATTATTAAATATTATTAAACACTAATAATGTTACGGGTATTCTCTTCTTTTCATGACTTGTAAACTATGTAATAAATAAATCTTTCCTCATGGAGATGCAGAGGCTATCACTGATGGCTTCCTTCTGATAATGTTAGCTACTTGGCTGTTATGCAGACCCACTGATTTCAACACAATCTGGAGTCACAAACCTGGAACAAGTATGCATATACTAAGATTCAAAGTAAAGTTAGAAGTCCTTTATTTTTACTACATGTGGATATAGATTGTGAAAAAATATTACTGTTCAATGTAAAAGAGTGGATAGTTTTGGCTAATATTTGTACTGTTAACATTCTTCATAAAAAAACAATAAAAGAATTTGTGAAGATGACAAAAGAATGACATTCATTCAGCTATATAAAAATTTGAAAATGTATAAAAACAGAATTATACAATCAATCCGGTTTGCGTACTTTTTATCCTTCATCTATTTTACAAAATGGCTTCTAGACTCCTGACATCAATGACTGCTTGTGAGTATGGCCTTACAGTGCCAAATGCACGTTCTGCTACAAACACAAATGAAAAGTACCGCTGATTTGAGCTGAGAGAAGGAGCCCTAATTAGTATATTAAATACATTGTAGAATGATAAGAGTTGTCACATATTCCTATATCAAAGGCTACAAAAGAACAATATCAAGTAATACTTTTTAAAGTTTAAGAAAATGGACCTGAAATGTGGTAGCACCTAGTTCTCCACATATTCTCAAGCGTTTTCCACAATTTAGCTAGGGACAGGGGCATTCTAGGGACAGGTAGAATGTGGTAGCAGTCTGATGGCTGCAGTTCAACTAAGAGGAGGGCCTAGGGGTAGAATGCGCTAGCTGCTCTGTTCCATGTCCACAGTTCAACTAGGGAGGGGCCCATGGGTAGAGGGTGGTAGCCATTCAATGATAATGTAAGTGAGATCCTTTGTGCATTATGTGGTTTTGCACAGTTACAACATAGGCACTTTAGTATTCATCTACACTGAACATAGGGCTACTGTTGCTTCAGTTATTTTGCACAGCATCATTAGCAATTTGCATAATCGCAATTAGCGATTTTGCACATCATTTATCGTTTATTGGTAGCCATTCAATGTCTGCAGTCCAACTTGGGGGGTGGGGGGGGGATATAGGTAGATTGTGGTAGCCACCTGATGTCTACAAGTCAATTGGAGGGTGGGGTGGCGGGGGTTGGGACCTAGGGGTAGAACCTTCTAAAGTTTATCACCAGGATTGGGTGAAATAAAATTGCCTATTGCTTTTTTTTTCAGTACTAATGTTATAGTTCACGACCTATTCTTTAGAACAGTGGTTCTCAACTCCCATCCTTAGGACCCACTAACAGACCAGATTTTAAGTATTACCTTGGGGAGATGCAGACTAGAATACTGCAATCACTGAGCAGCAAATTAAATCACCTGTGATGTATTTCAGTTATCTTGCAAACCTGGCCTGTTAGTGGGCCCTGAGGACAGGAGATGAGAACCACAGCCCTAGGATTATTTTTATATTTATGTTGCTTAAAACACCCTGTTTTAGGTATTTTTTTTATTGTTCTTTTCTTGTTTTTTTTTTGAAGGATTTGCCCTCTTCCTGACCAGGCCATTTTTTGCGATACGACACTGCGTCACGTTAACTGACAATTGCACAGTCGAGTGTTGTACCCAAACAAAATTTATGTCCCTTTGTCCCTTTTTCCCCACAAATAGAGCTTTTTTTTGGTGGTATTTGATCACCTCTGTGGTTTTTAATTTTTGCGCTATAAACAAAAAAAGACTGACAATTTTTAAAAAAACACAATATTTTGTATGTTTTGCTATAATAAATATCCCCCAAAAAAACAAAAAAACCCAGTTTTCTTCATCAGTTTAGGTCAATATATGTTCTTCTACATATTTTTGGTAAAAAAAATCGTAATAAGAGTATATTGATTGGTTTGCGCAAAAGTTATAGCATCTACAAAATAGCACCTGCTATGACATCTTAAAGTAGCAACGTACAGCTACGGCAATTTGAGCAGCCGTGCCAACCTGCCACAGTATAACTGCGGCGGCTGGTCGGTTAGCGGTTAACAAAAAAAATGTGCTATTTTAATTTGTAATATTCTTTATTATTTATTCTTTATATTAGTTTTACAGAAAACTGTACAGACTCCTACTTCCACTATGTATAATTTTTATTTTGTCTCAGTCTTGACATTTTATGTTTTGATTACTGATTTTATTCAGCTTTATTTGTTAGACTATTTCTTTTCAAAGCGAAACATTAATTACATATTAATTACATTACTAGTACTAAAAAATATTCCTTTCACCATATGCTTTTGTTTCCAGCGCGAAATCGATACCTGATTTGCATTTCAGCAACCGAAACCCAAGATCAGTATGTGGTCTGACTCAAAAAGTAAGCAGTGGTATGAACAGGTTTTGATAAAAACAATGTTAGTCTCATATGTTGTTAAGAAAAAAAAAAAAAAAAAAAAAACTATAATGCATTTTCTTATCTTTAAGTCTAAATAAACTGATTAAAAAACGAATTGGCCTGGGAGTTTCAGGGAGCACTTTTTTGATAACAAAAATGTTTAATTATTATTATTATTTTTTTTTTACTGTATTGCGCAAAGGTTTGCATAACCCAAGTTGTGATATGGAAAAAGAACTTTTGACATTTAATAAATACAATTTTTTATTATGTGTCTTATACAGTATATGACTCAAGAAGCAATTTTAGCTAGTTCCTTTATTTAGTTTTGTGTGGTTACAAAATTAAGTTCACAAAACAAAGTTCAAGTACACAAAGAATTTTATGCAGCTATGAAGATAAATAATGTGTTTTGTTAAAAGTGATAACAACTTATTTAACAGGGCTGTTCATAAGCACTGATGATATGACTTTTGTTGCCTATTCCTGATAGTTTTCTCTTTGATTCCCCCACATCACACTTGAGTAATACAAGGCAAAGTAGACATATTGTATATTGGTATACTGTAGATACATTAGATTTGTTGGCCTTTTTATTATTTCATTACTGACAGGAATAGATAATAATTTATGAGTAAGATTTTTGTGAATTTATGTGTAAAATTTCTGTATAAGATAAAATTATATGCATCACTGCATTCTGTAGTATCTGGTTGCAGATAGTCTAGTGGTTTAGAGGTATATCATACAGTTTATTGATATTCTACTTATTAAAGTTGAAGATATTTTCTTGTATATAAAAGATTGTATAGTGAAATCAGGCATCCATCTGTATGTGCTATTATTATGATCTTTGGGTGAACAGAATAAAGTAGAGTGCCAAACCATCAGCTCCAAAAGTCCATATATCTTTATTCTTGATGCTGTAGTAACAACCATTAGAAATATAGTAGCCAGTGCGCTTTGGGGGCTAAAGAATCCCCCTTCATTAGGGCTTGGGCTAAGTTGCTAGTGTTCCTATATGGCCTGTTTTCAGATCAAGATTCCCTTTCAGGAGTTTTCACCACAGTCTATATAAGAACTTTAGCCACTTAGCCAAAGCCCTGATGAAAAATTAAGGAATATGGACTTTGAAGCTGTCTGTTTGGCATTCTATTCCTGTTGTTCACCCATTTTTCAAGGTGGGAGTTTCCCGATTCAGTGGGATTAGCCACCCACTTTGTGTTTTCTGAATGGCTGAGGTAAAGAGCTACCATCAACCTGTATATGAAGAAAGCCAATTTTGAGTTCAACACGTCAATTTAATTGAATCTCATCCATGAATATGATCTTAACTTTGAGTTGCCCATTTACCAGTTTAATAGTAAAATTTTTTCAGTGGCAGCATTCATATTTTGGTAAGCATGCACCCAAAAGAACCTCCATGACAGATAACTACCTCATTCAAACTGATGTCACTGGAAGATGCCAGTGTAGGGAATGTTTGTGTTTATAAAATGGACACTTGAGTGGCTTAGCTGACTGACATGCATCTTGATGCTCCTTGCCAGGATTAAGCACCAGGACTGCTTCAGTTTTGCACCTTGTGTCTTTTGTCTGATATATACAGTGCATTCTCTGTACACTGCTAGTGATGTCAGCTCACCAAATTGACATTTGGATCCTTAGTGTTATTCTCAGGCTAAGGCTAAACTGGTGATGAAACCCTTTTCCAATGAGATGGCAATTAAAGTGTTATTTCATTATTTCATCTTTCCAGAAAAAATGAATAGGTGCACTAACGTCCTACACCCCTCCTGGTCCCCGCTCTACTTACCTCCCGTGGGTGAGGGGCTGTCAGTGCCAATGCAGCCAGTGTAGTGGCCAGGGGATTTAAAATCCCCTCTTTACTTCCCCTTCACTCTACAGGGCTTCTGGGACAGCTTAGAGTGCTTCTGAAACGCTCTGATCTGTCCCAGAAGCCCTAGAAAATATTTTTTTCTGCAAAGGTAAACTAACACTTTAAATCTCTTAGTAGCAAACAGGTTTAACCACTTCTCATCCGGCCTATAGCAGAATGATGGCCAGGCGGGGGTATCATTGTTCTGAGTGGTCGTCATATGATGTCCTTCAGAACAAGGTGTGCAGTGCGACGATCAATAATGCGGTGTGTCGCTCAGACACACCTCATTTCCGATTACGGTAAAGAGCCTATTACATAGGCTCTTTGCCATGTGATCAGCTGTGTCCAATCACAGCTGATTACAATGTAAGTAGGAAATGCCGGTTATCGGCATTCCTCTCACACTGACAGCTTGTGAGGAGAGCTGATAAGCGGCTTTCCTCACAGGGGAGATCTGCACCGATAATCAGTGCAATGATTATCAGTGCAGCCCCATCAGTGATGCCCACCAGTGCCCACCAGTGATACCTACCAGTGCTTACCAGTGCTGTCAATCAATGCCAATCAGTGCCTATCAGTGATGCCCGTCAGTGCCCATCAGTGCCTCCATATCGGTGCTGCCTTTCAGTGCCATCTATTAATGCCCATCAGTGCTGCCTATCAGTGCACATAAGTGCCCATTATTACCACCTATCAGTGCCCATAAGTGCTGCCCATCAGTCCCGTCTATCAGTGCTGCTTATCATTGCACATCAGTGCTGCATATCAGTGCTGCCTATCAGTGCCCTGATGGTATATCAGTGCCCATCAGTGCTGCATATTAGTGCCTCCTCATCAGTGCCCATCAGTGCCACCTCATTAGTGCCCATCAGTACAGGCTATCAGTGCCCACCAGTGCAGCCTTATCAGCGCACATCAGTGAAGAAGAAAAATTACTTATTTACAAAATTTTATAACAGAGTTTTTTTTTAAATTTTCGCTAATTGTTTCATTTATTTAGCAAAAAATAAAAAACCCAGTGGTTATTAAATACGACCAAAAGAAAGCTCTGTTTTTGTGAACAAAATGATAAAAATTTTGTTTAGGTACAGTGTTGCCTGACCGCGCAATTGTCTTTCAAAGTGCGACATCACTGAAAGCTGAAAATTGGCCTGTGCAGGAAGAGGGTGAAAGTGCCTGGTATTGAAGTGGTTAAGCCTGCTGGTATCCCTAGGCTCACTCTTTACCTACAGTCTTGAATTTTTCATATACTGTATATCTCCAGATTTTATTATTGATTATTTAAAAATATGTAAAGTATATAGTGCCTTTCTTGTGTGCAATCTAGCTCAAGAAAATTAGCACTTAAAATCAATAATGCACAGTTCCAACCAAAATTATTTTTTTGGATAGAGCAGGGAAGAGATATAACCTCCCTCACCTTTTTACTGCTGGCTGTGTCCCCATTTGAAAGATTTCCTCTCCCATCCTGTGTATTTCATGGTATCATAAAGAAAGGAAAATGAAGACAAATCTACCCATTTTTGAAAACACCTGTTGACACCTGTAGCAGGTTTTTACTGTTGTTCACATGGGGGGGGGGCAGTTTTGATTGATGAACATTGTGGCATTTTTTTTGCAATGTATAATATTTTTATTTTTAATAGTTTTATTGGTGTGATATCCAACAAAGAACTAAAAACTCACAACACACCATTGTATATAGAGCTTTGTTTACATTGTGTGCACTAATTTTATGTAATTTATGTTTATGTACTTCTAATTTATTTGAGTACAATTATTTGCAGTTTATGCATTATTATTAGCACTAATTTATTTATTTAGAAGTATTTGGCTGTTGCTGTGAAGTGAATTGGGTTGTCATTCAAAATGAATGTCAGGTCAACGCGCCGCACCACAATGTACGTGTTGCCTTGCGTTTCAGTAATGTGCGGTAAAATGTGTGCTTTACTGTACTTTATCATAAAATCACCCTTATTTATTTCCTTCAATTATTTTCAATTCAGCCTTTATTTTTACTATTTATTATTACCTCTATGGAATTTTTTTTACCTTGATCAGCCGTATATATTACAACAGAGAAAATTCTACTTAATATTTTGTGCAACTAAATTCTGTTGTCTGCCAGTACATTATAAGAATTTAAACAAAATATCCATGTGAGGGTGTTAAAGTACAGTACTGGTGGCACATATCCATACACTGGTGGTGGAAACCTTAGAAGCAAATATTTCTTGTCTCTGGTTTAGCAAGTTGTCTCTATTACATTGCAGCTGTCTTTTTGAAAAATGATAATGATTGTAGTGATACTTGTCAGGCACTAGAGGGAGCATGTGCACCTAAAGCCAACTTGAAGCATCATTTTTTTTAAAACTTTTTATGAATTCAGGCTGCGAAACAAGCAACGAAAATGGCTTTTTTTTTTTTTTTTTTTACTATGTGTTGGTGTTTAACTGTTAACTGCACCATGCTGCTCTGTACTGACAGCATCCTAGAAAGCCTGACCACTGTGGTCTGTGTGAGAGCAGAGGTCAGACTTTCCAGTGCTGTCAACACAGGTCAGCCTAATGTCATTTTCTTTACTAATTATGCAGCCTGACTGCAGTCAACTTGTTTGCAGCACGTTGTTTTTAATGGACACATATGAATTACACAGGTTCCTTAGCTGATCAAAGAAGAATTTAACTGTATCTGAGCACCACAAACTGAAACCGCTATTTAACTTATTTATATAATTCAAAGCAAATTCCCCCATCCATCCATGTCTCCATGCATTATTTTTTTGATAAACCACTTTGAAAAACACGCCATAGCATTTCTAGCTGCGGTCATCTTGAGTAAGGACACCTAATTCATGTAAGCATTAAAAACAAAGTTAATATTGATTGAAATTATTTCATTTGTTTAGTCCTTTAAGGAGGTAGTTAGACCCACTTACCTGATTTCCTGATCAAATTACCTTTTGTACCACCACCCCCTTCCTTTAGAATGTAAGCTCTACAAGCAGGGCCCTCCTGTCCCTTCTGTATCGAACTGTACTGTAATTGTGCTGTCCCCCCTCTACATTGGAAAGTGCTGAGTAAACTGTTGGCGCTATATATATTGTGTATAATAATAATAATAATCCACTTAAAGTCTTACCTACATTTAAATATCTGCAGAGCCTGTATAATACATATGTGTTCTGTTTTGAAGCCCAATTAAAGTTTCAGTTTAAATTAATGAAATAAATTAAAGAAGAAGTCCACCCTACCACTAAAATCTCTAAATTTAATGACATCCACGATCTAAGACCAACCTATCTAGCCATATAAAGAAGAAATCAGTATATATATCTTTTTTGAAGCCGATCCGGTCGCCAGCGGTGAAAGCTCTGCAGAGGACACAGCCGACAATGGCTGTAAAATGAATTGGAAGTCACGTCACCCATGGACTTACTATGGGGCTTCCATTGTTGGACATGTCCACTGCACCCGCCTACACAGAGAAGCCACAGCTGACATCTCAGCGTGGGATCAGACCGGAGCAGCTTCAGAAAAAGTATGTATACTGATTTCTTCTTTACAGGGCTAGGTAGGTTAGTCTTAGATAGTGGAAGCCTGTAGATTTAGAGATTTTAGTGTTAGGGTGGATTTCTACTTTAAAGGTACATCAAAATGTTTTGCAAAGTCTGACAGTTTGTTGCAGCACTTCATATCCCAGGCCTTCCACAAGTATGCAGGTTGAGAGCTCTGCCTATATTTGGTGCATGCTTGTTCCAGGTACAACTATGTCTGTCTACTGTAGGATGGTATGTTTTCTGCAAAGTTCGAATCCTCAAACTTGCAACAAGGGGGAACTGAATGAGAGTAAAACATTGTTTGATTCCAATTTTTAGTTGTAAGTTTTTATCTCTGTTTATTACATTGATAAGATAAATGAAACCTAAAAGGCAGAAACGTGTACAAAAAGAGAGTATTTTATTGAAGCTGTCAAGAAAAAGAATTATTTACAAAGAAAATAGACTATTATTTACAAGGTTTACTATAAAAAAGCAAGATGATATCTTCTTTTTTTCTTTTTACTGGATCCAGATTCTTGAATTATAGATAGTCCTGAGTGTAGATGAGGATTTTATTTTACCTGCAGGGAAGATGTCCTTAAATCAAAACATTTTTAAAATTAAAAATATGATTTACTATATCTAATGTTAATGAATGGGGAATACCCCCACAGCTAGTATACTGGTTTTAGGGTATTTTTAGGGTATTCTCATGTAACAAATTTTTTTTATATCTTATTTTAGATTTGAGAGTGGCTGCAACATTTGGCCAATAATAACATGAGAATGACAACATACAGTTTGTAGATATAGTTCAAAAACAGAGTAACATGCTGAAGCTGGGGCTAGGGCTAGGGCTAAAAATTGATTAGCGGCCGAATAGTTGGTGGTTGGTCAAACCTTGCCCCTGGATACCCAACATTTTATAGGGCAATGTTTCCTATATTCCCTATGGTACCTTACCAGACTATTAACCAATGACACATGGGGTTGATTTATTAAAACTGCAGAGTGCAAAATCTGTTGCAGCTGTACATGGTAGCCAATAAGCTTCTACCTTCAGCTTGTTCAATTAAGCTTTGATAAAAAAAAAAAAATAGAAACTGATTGGTTTTTGTGCAGAGCTGCACCAGATTTTGCACGCTCCAATTTTAGTAAGTCAATCCCATTTTTTTACTATATAACATTATAAAGAGGCTTGGTGAAAGCGGCCATGGTTTTATCCTCTAATTTCTACAGGGCTCAGCAATGACATAAAGTAATGGGGATGGGACTAGAGTGTGTGGTGGGGGACACAGCCACCCACCACTCCCAGAAGTGTTGAATGTTAAGAAGACCACAAAGGTTGCAGCTCTGGAATGGAGGGAAGATAGGAGACATGGGCCACCAAAAGGCTAATGCCCTGTACACACTAAAGGATTTTCCGATGGAAAATGTGTGATAGGACCTTGTTGTCGGAAATTCCGACTGTGTGTAGGCTCCATCACACATTTTCCATAGGAATTTCCGACACACAAAGTTTGAGAGCTTGCTATAAAATTTTCCGACAACAAAATCCGTTGTCGGAAATTCCGATCGTGTGTACACAAATCCGACGCACAAAGTGCCACGCATGCTCAGAATAAATTAAGAGACGAAAGCTATTGGCTACTGCCAAGTTTATAGTCCCGACGTACGTGTTTTACGTCACCGCGTTCAGAATGATCGGATTTTCCGACAACTTTATGTGACCGTGTGTATGCAAGACAAGTTTGAGCCAACATCCGTCGGAAAAAATCCATGGATTTTGTTGTCGGAATGTCCGATCAATGTTCGACCGTGTGTACAGGGCACTAGTGTAATACCTCTACTATTGCAGGGACATCCTTTTATATTTTCTATTATTTTGACAGGGTTACTTTATTAGTATTATTATAAATAACTTCAAGAAAAAAAGGGTTATTGTATACAATATAAGTAAGTCAACTTTAATGTATTTGAATATGGTAAGTTGTATGTGAGTGTCCTAAAATGGTTTTTAAAGCAAAACTTTTTTTTTCACTTTGGATCAAGAAGGAGGGGTTCTTACCCATGTCAAGGTTTTTTTGCCAACTGTGACTTAGCTGACATTCCCTGTCCTATAGTGGCAACAGTAAACAGTGAACATGTGCCTGTGTTTAGAAGCTTTCTGTAATGAAGACCAGTCAGTGCCACTCTCTCTCCTTGTGCAGGGTGACTGGTCTTGTCTCCACCCCCTCCTGTAGTTTATTGCAGACAGCCTGTAGTGGATGGAGCTCCTGGATCCCTTATTCAGCTTTGCCCCCTTACAGTGTATATGCAGCACACAGTTACTTTCATAAGGCAATAACTGGGTATGCAAAAGCATTTGGTGCGCACAATGTGTATTTCTACCTTTTGTGACCATTGAGGAATATATTTAAATGAAAGAGTTTATGCCTGAAGTTAAGCTATAAGCAACATGCAGTAGAAAAAAATGCTATGAAAAATATCTAAAAAGACACAGAGGCTTATTACAGGTGCATGTGATTTTGGGCCAAAGTTCAGGGGGAGCTCAGGTGGATTGCCATTACTTGCATCTGATGGCAATGCATGGGTCTGGATGTAGTGGAGATTTTATTGTGAAGCTAGTCACTGTTCAGAAGTACAGTAGTCACTTTCCTTAAAATGAGGGACAACAGACAACTGTACTATGGTACTTGATACAGTGTTTTACTTGCGTTGTTTCTTACCTTGAATAAAGTTACAGTGATGCTATAAATCAAACTTAGAATAAACAAGGACATGAATGTTGTGGCGATCTCCCAGCGGTTATCAATTTCTTCTCCTTCCTCTTCCCAGAATGCGTTCCTGCAACAGACTGAATGAGATACCATTATGTTAGCTTATGTCATTTAGAGTAACTCACATATATATATATTGTTCTTAACATTGTACATACACATAAGACTAGTGTGCCTTAAAAAGTATATCTATAAAACAATTCTGGACCATGTCCTATTTATCAAAGTGTTGTAAATACCTCAGACTGCTGTTGCCTGTAGCATAGATCCTAATCCCGCGTACACACGATCGGATTTTTCGACGGGAAATGTTGGATGTCAGGCTGTTGCCGGAAAATCTGACCGCGTGTATGCTCCATCAGACAGTTGTTGTCGGACTTTCTGCCAACAAATGTTGGCTAGCATGTTCTCAAATTTTCCGCCAACAAATGTGTGTTGTTGGACTTTCCGATCGTGTTTACACAAGTCCATCGGACAAGTCCGAAGTACAAACACGCATGCTCAGAATCAAGGACGGGCCGGAAGGGGTCGGTCTTGTAAAACTAGCGTTCGTAATGGAGATATCACATCGGCTCGCCGTACGTGTTGTACGTCACTACGTTCGTAATTGTTGGCCAACATTTGTGTGACTGTGTGTATGCAAGACAAGTTGGAGCCAACACCCTTCAAACAAAATTCCACGGTTTTGTTGTCAGAAAGTCTGATCGTGTGTATGAGGCATTACTCTCAATCTCCCAGTGTAGTAACAAAGGATGAAAGAAAATCATCTTTGCTGCACAATGAAGTGAGCACAAAGAAGTGCTCTTGTTTTTAGTAAGAGTAGTGTATAGTTTGATCTACCTGCTCGATATCTAGATATTTTTTTTAGAGCAATAAGATATACTATATTGCATGGTGACCTGCATAACCCTATTCCTCCCAGAATATATCTTTACAATGTAGATTTCTTATATTATTTATTTCATTATTCATTTAAAATAAAGAAAACGTATCTTGTTTTGACATGGTATGAATTTCAGTTCCTCAGAAGGTTCAAAAACAGAACTGCTTTACAACCACACTGAGTTCCTCTTATAAGGTTGTGAGCACCTGCAAGTTTTTTGTATGGTACACTTTTCTTTCGGTGGGATACATATTGTGAATTGTCCATTTTTCTAATTTTTGACTCTAAGGTTGCTTGCTGGTTTTAGGGTGCATTCACATTTGCGAATGCTCCCTGCCTGCATTTATACCCGAGAACCCCAGTGGGAGGTCAGCGCATAACACAACACAACAGGGAACACAACGCACACAGATAGGGAACATGCTTCCCTGCTGTAAGGTCATCCACTGCTCACATACCATACCGACACATGCAGTCACGTGATTGCAAAAGCAAAACAAAAAGCATCAAAAATGTTTTTTTTTATTTTAAAATCTGATTATGGTAGACAAATATTACTCCCTTTCTTGCAGTCTGCTTTTGCTGTATTCTGTTCACAAATACTTTAAAGTGGAGCTAATCCTAAGTTTAAGAAAACTGAGAGCAAGCAACTGTTTATTGCAGAAGAGACATGCTTTGCTTCTTCTGCAATAATACACATAATAACACAGTCTGCTTTTAGTTTTTTTCTAACACTAGGTACACACCTATGCATTTTTGCGGGCTGCATTTTATTGGACACAGCAGCCCATTCAAATGAAAGGGGCTGCAGTGCCTGCATTTCCGCAAAAAAAAGGTGCACACACTTTTCCAAAAATGCAGCCGCAGGCAAATCACATGGTCTTTTTGACCATGCGATTTCCCTGAGGATCCTATACCTGCACAGGTACTACAATTTTTCATGCTTGGGGTTGCCATTCAGAATGAATAGCAGCTCCGCGTGTTTTCGCAGAGAAGTGCATTTTCACTGCAGGTGGTTGCGGTTGTGAGAATCTCTGCGATTCCCCTACCTGCAGCCACACGCAGAAGTGTGAACCTATCCTTAATGTACACTGAGCTGCATGTGCGCGGCTCAGTGTGCATCCCCGTAACACTGTGCCCTAATAAATCCCATGTGCGTGTGTGGGGTGACATCATTCTCCTCCGGCCAATCAAGAGGCCAAAAACCTGGCACCTGGGGAGAAGATCACAGCAGGTGGGGAGGGATGTAAGTGCTGCATTGCTGAAAGGTAGAGGTGAATATATCAGGGCGTTTCGTTCCACTTTAACCCAATCCTCGACCTAAACCTTAACATTAAGGATCATATTTATAATGTAGTGCATCTGACATTTGCAGGTGAATTTTCCTGGTGGATGTGCTTTGAATGGCAGTGATTAATTCACCACCAGTACGTTTCTGGTGAAAGTCACATTCACTGTTTTATAAATATGCTCATTAAAGGAGAGGTAAGCCATTCACCAAAATCTATTATAAGCTTCAACATGTTGATAAAATTTTAAAAGTTGTTTTGTGTTTTAAATCTGCAGCTTTTATTAAAATAATACCTGGTGAGCACATCATAAAGGCCCTATTTCAGACACTTCCTATTATGAGGTGACAACTGTCTTCCAGTTGTGCTCCTGCATTGTCACGTGTGCCACCTGGTAGGGACTACAAGTAATTGTGCTGACACGCATTACACAGGCATGGTTCACTGTTGGTAATCAGGAAGCCAGTCCAGAGCAATGATAAGTAACCAACAACGGAGCAAGTAGTTGTAGACAGGAAGTAGCTTAACCTCCTTAGCGGTATTCCCGAGTGTGGTTCGGGGTGGATTTTCAGTACCAAAAGCGGTAACCCCGAGCCACACTCGGGATTGCATTGCAGGATCCAGGCAAAGTTACTTACCTTGTCCCCTGGATCCTGCGATGTCCTCCTGCTGTGTGTGTGAGCCGTGTCTCCGCCAGATCTCTCATAGTGCCGAGCTCTGTTCCCTGCGAGCATTGCAACACACAGGGACGGAGCATGGCGCCAAATTCAAAAAGTTAAAAACACCCAATACATACAGTACACTGTAATCTTACAGATTACATTACTGTATCAAATTATTTCACATCCCTTTTGCCCCAAGTGTTTTTTCCAGTGCCCTGCATGCAGTTTTATATTATATTAACTGTTCTTTCTGCCTGGAAACTTGAGATTGTCCATAGCAACCAAAAAGTGTCCCTTTACATCAAAAGCAGTTTTAGACCAGCTAGAAAACAGCGGTAATAAATTAGAATCACTTGCAGAATTGAGTGATAGTGATTTGTGGGGAAGATCGTCATCAAACACTAAAAGTAACGACAGCGACAATTCTGCAACTGCGCAAATTTCAGTGTTTTTGATTTGATTACATTATTGAATAATTTTTATTATTATTGTATTATCGTTTGTTATAATTATTTGTAGTTATTTATTATGTTATAATTTATGATTTTGTGTTTCAAACTTTATCATACCTGGGATGTCTACTAGACTCTTGTTTGGACAGATTTAAGTGTGTTATTCCTAAGAATTACAGGCCTACAATATAAAACACCAAATTTCCATGGAAAACATTGTACCACTTTGAGCATCAAAAATCTGAAATAATCATAGCGCCAGGGAGGTTAAAATGGCTGGATGAAAAGAAAAAAGTGAAAACGGTATTTTACGAAAAACGGCAACTGCTTTTGATTCCCAGTGCTTCAGAAAACATATATATAATCCAGTTAGGGTTTACCTCCACTTTAATTTGGCTGTAACACCTAGTTCTTAATCTGTGAGGCATCCCACCATAGCGACAGGTGAGTAGAAATGAGACAGGAAGGGGCCTAGTGACAAGCTCTGACACTACCCAGAAGAGTCAAAGCTTTGCCCAATTACAAGGGTGCAGTGTTTCTTCAAAGTGGAAGAAAATTATTGTTGCTGCAGGTATGTACAGTGGTGGCTGGTGCTCAAAATTTTAGGGGGGGGGGGCTTCAAACAAACTGAAAAATTAAACTTTTAGCAATGCAGGACTGTTGTAACTGTATTATCACATGGGGTAATTGTCAGTCCTCATCTGTTACTGATAGATAAGTAATGTAAAAAAGTAAAAAAAAAAAAATACAAAATCTAATGTAATAAAAAAAAAACTCTGCCCCCACACAGATACATACGCATATGCAGTTAATGTAGGACTAAAGTTACTTTAGATGACAGGTAGGGTTTTTTTAATGTAGGAGACTATGTATAGATGCTGAGACATTGATGCTTCTCCCTGACTGTATGACTTTTCTGCATGCTTGTTCCAGGTTACTCAGAAAATACTGATGCCAGAAACAACCAGACAATTAGAAATTTCAGAAGGAAATCAGCAATGGCTACCTATATATTGCTCTTGATACAGATTTCCTGTCCCTCCAGCACTGCCCAGAGTATCTCAACCATCTCTCCTGGTGGGGAGGATTAAGCATGGTCCTTATACCAATAGTAAAATGACCTAGACACGATTGACCTCTCAGCAGGCCTGTGCATTGTCCCATGGGGTATAGAGGCCTCAAGCTATGCATAGTTACCACTACACTGTTGCTATTTGCATAGCCAGTTTTGAGAGGGCTCTGTACCATGCTTCAGGGGCAAATGTTAAGGTAAAAGGCATGTACAGACAGTTTATGCTGTCTAGTCCTGCCACTAGAACAATATTCTTGATTGTCCCACTAATGCCCTGTACACACGATCAGACTTTTCGATGGAAAATGTGCGATCAGAGCTTGTTGTCTGAAATACCGACCGTGTGTGGGCTCCATTGGACTTTTTCCATCGCAATTTCCGACGCACAAAGTTTGAGAGCTGGATCTAAAATTTTCCGACAACAAAATCCGTTTGCGTAAATTCCGATCGTGTATAGACAATTCCGACGCACAAAGTGCCACGCATGCTCGGAATCAAGCAGAAGAGCAGCACTGGCTATTGAACTTCATTTTTCTCGGCTCGTTGTACATGTTGTACGTCACCGCGTTCTTGACGTTCGGAATTTCCAACCAACTTTGTGTGACCTTGTGTATGCAAGACAAGTTTGAGCAAACATCCATCGGAAAAAATCTGATGGATTTTGTTGTCGGAATGTGTGATCGTGTGTACAAGGCATAAGGCTTCATGCATATGCCCATACAGGGGCCGTACAGCATGCGTATGTATAGGCACGTGAGGGGCCACACAAACATTTCATACCTGTCAGCAGCTTTCAGTATTCTTAAAGTGACAAAGTGTCTTTAAATTTATTGATCTCAATCCTTGCCACTTTTGCTGTTAAAGTAATTAAAATTGGTAATACTAGATGGATAGCTTTACCTAAGTAAAATGAGTAAAGAAAAGTATTTGCTCAATGTACATTGTAAATGGCAGGTGAGTTTTAGCAATAAGATGGAATATTTAAAAAAACGCTTTTCTATTATGCTATGTTAGTTAGAGGTATAAATAAAGATTTTGGGTTTTTGATAATGTCTCAAATACTATTTCCAATTAAGTCAGTGAATATTTAACATGCAGTTTTCCTTTTTTATGCTTAAAGCATTGACCCTGTATTAAAACTATAACACAGTAGCAGGCCTCTTATACGCACATTATAATCCACATTTAAAGAGAAATCAGTCTTTTTTAAATTCCTTTTTGCATAATATAATATTGCTACAAGCATCCCTGGGCTGTTGGATCTTTAGTTCTTGAAACTGTCAGCGAAGTGCCAGTATGTTTTCATGTTGCTCAGGGCCAGATCTAGGGTGGTGCCCCCACTCCCCCTCAGTTATAGTTGTGCTTCCCCCAGGGGCCTTCCTGGAACATTCAGGAGTCGATTGCTGCCAGGGTGAGAATGATAGCCACAGTGATTGAAATGTATATGGTCAAACAGAACATAATCATTCATTCACTGAAATGTGTAACCAATCACAAATCTCGATGCTGCAGAGAATTCAGCATCGAGGCAACTGTGTGGTGGAGGAAGATGATGTGAATGACAGCTGTGGATGGAGGAAGATGATGCAGTAGCGACAGCTGCGGATGGTGTGTGTGTGTGTGTGCAGAGGTGACATCTGTGGATGGGGGATGCAGAGGTGACAACTGTGAATGGAGGAAGGTGGGTGCAGAGGTGGCATCTGTGGATGGGGGATGAAGAGGTGACAACTGTGAATGGAGGAAGGTGGATGCAGAGGTGACATCTGTGGATCAGAAATACAGACGTGATAAGTGTAAATGGAGGATGCAGAGGTGACAACTGTGGATGGTGGTTCAGAGGTGACAACTGTGGATGGAGGAAGGTGGGTGCAGAGGTGACAACTGTGGATGGGTTATGCAGAGGTGACAAATGACATCTATGGATAGAGGATGTGTAGGCGCCACAGCTATGGATAGACGAAAATGATGCAGAGGTGACAGCTGTAGATAGAAGGGGGATGCAGAGGTAACAACTGTGGATGGAGGGTAGATGCAGAGGTGACAGCTGCTAATGGAGGAAGGGGGATGCAGAGGTGAAAACTGTGGATGGAGATGAAGGGGGTGCAGAGGTAACAACTGTGGATGGAGATGAAGGGGGTGCAGAGGTAACAACTGTGGATGGAGATGAAGGGGGTGCAGAGGTGACAACTGTGGATGGAGATGAAGGGGGATGCAGATGTGAAAACTGTGGATGGAGATGAAGGGGGTGCAGAGGTAACAACTGTGTTTGGAGATGAAGGGTGTGCAGAGGTGACAACTGTGGATGGAGATGAAGGGGGTGCAGAGGTGACAACTGTGGATGGAGATGAAGGTGGATGCAGAGGTGAAAACTGTGGATGAAGATGAAGGGTCTGCAGAGGTAACAACTGTGCATGGAGATGAAGGTGGGGCAGAGGTGATAACTGAGGATGGAGATTAAAGGGGTACAGAAATGACAACTGTGGATGAAGATGAAGGGGGATGTAGAGGTGAAAACTGTGGATGGAGATGAAGGGGGTGCAGAGTTGATAACTGTGGATGGAGATGAAGGGGGTGCAGAGGTGACAACTGTGGATGGAGATGAAGGGGTGCAGAGGTGACAACTGTGGATGGAGATGAAGGGGGATGCAGATGTAAAAACTGTGGATGGAGATGAAGGGGGTGCAGAGGTAACAACTGTGCATGGAGATGAAGGTGGGGCAGAGGTGATAACTGAGGATGGAGATTAAAGGGGTACAGAAGTGACAACTGTGGATAAGGATGAAGGGGGATGTAGAGGTGTAAACTGTGGATGGAGATGAAGGGGGTGCAGAGGTGATAACTGTGGACGGAGATGAAGGGGGTGCAGAGGTGACAACTGTGGATGGAGATGAAGGGGGTGCAGAGGTGACAACTGTGGATGGAGATGAAGGGGGTGCAGAGGTGACAACTGTGGATGGAGATGAAGGGGGATGCAGATGTGAAAACTGTGGATGGAGATGAAGGGGGTGCAGAGGTAACAACTGTGCATGGAAATGAAGGTGGGGCAGAGGTGATAACTGAGGATGGAGATTAAAGGGGTACAGAAGTGACAACTGTGGATGAAGATGAAGGTGGATGTAGAGGTGTAAACTGTGGATGGAGATGAAGGGGGTGCAGAGGTGACAACTGTGGATGGAAATTAAGGTGGATGCAGAGGTGAAAACTGTGGATGGAGATGAAGTAGTTGCAGAGGTAACAACTGTGGATGGAGATGAAGTGGTTGCAGAGGTGACAACTGTGAATGGAGATTAAGGGGGTGCAGAGGTGACAACTGTGGATGGAGATGAAGGTAGATGCAGAGGTGAAAACTGTGGATGGAGATGAAGAGGCTGCAGAGGTGACAACTGTGGATGTAGGGAGGAGGGTGCAGAAATGAGAGCTGAGGATGAAGGAGGTTGATGCAGAGGCCAAAGTTGTGGATGGAGGAAAAAGATGCAGAGGTGACAACTGTGGAGGGAAGAAGGGGGTGCAGTGGTGACAACTGTGGATGGAGAGAGATGATGCAGAGGTGATAGCTGCGGAGAGGTAACAACTCTGGATGGAGGGGAGATGCAGTGGTGATAGCTGTTGATGGAGAAAGATGATGCAGAGGTGACAACTGTGGATGAGGAAAGGGCAGATGCAGAGGTGAAAATTGTGCATGGAGAAAAGCACCACTCGAATGTTCAGCATCAAACACTTGAGGGTGCCAGATGCCTGTGTTTCCTGGTGCCTGCCCTGATTCCTCTTTCACCTGCTACCTCATCAATGTGTTTCTGCAGCTCTGAAAGGACACAATAATGATGTAGCATTCAATGAGGGGAGAAACAGCAGGCATCATTTATTGCTCTGCGAGAGAAAAGTGGCTGCAACCAAGGCCTTTATGGTATTATAACTTTACAATAGAGTTTCAACTTTTATAATTTAACGACAGGTTAATGGATAAGCGTACTTTCATGTGGCATTATACTTTTTAACCTCGATTTTCCCCTGCCACTGTGCAACTTAGCACTCCCCCCTCCCAAGCTGCAAACATACATGCAATCATACCCGCAGCCTCTGGGATTTGTTTATATCCTGCGGCAGATCTTCCATGAGCGGACTGCCCTAGAATAGAAAGATGTATCCATGGGACCCCATGGGAAACTGTTCCATTGCACAGAAAAGCAGCATGGGATGTAAACAAACCCAATGGCTGCAAGCACAAATTCATGATGGGAATGCTTCTTAGTGGAAGGAGGGCTAGATTAAAAAGCAATAAGGGAGGGGACAAAAGGGACTTTCTGTGAAAGTGCATTTACCCTTTAAGAAAGTTCAACCAGGAAATAATTGTGTCCCCTGCCTAGTTGTGCAGTGTGCGAGAGGTGTGTGAATCACAAGGCCGTCTGTACAGAATTACAATTAATTTGGAAGGTACCACCTGGTTGTGAAAGGTTGTTAAATGACTGTATTAATCAACACTAGGCTATGAATAAAGTGTATAAAGTGAATAAAGTGTCTATCCAAACCAGCAGGAGCAGCATACACGGGAGTGTGATGAAATAAGGTTCTCTGTCATAGGTGTGCGCAGCCTATTGTGTGCACCCAAAAGCTCATACACATATGTGTGTGTGCATGTGTATGTATATATATATATATATATATATATATATATATATATATATATATATATATATATATATACTGACAGTGTCAGTAGAGCAATGGACGTGTCAGTAGGGCAGAGATTGATGTCAGTAGGGCAGTGGACGGTGTCTGTATTTTTTTTTTATTATTATTTTTTTTTGTTATTATTTTTTACAGCTTTATTTTTTTTATTAATTTTTTACAATATTTTTAAGAGCCCCATTAGGGGGCTTTGGTGAAATATCATGAGTCTAAACAGGGGGAATCTGCGCCTCATAAGGTGATTAGTGTGTGCTCAGGCACACCTGGCACACTCTCTACTAAAATATTATTATAAGTGTATTTTGAGACAAACCATTTTTTTAGTTTTGGATAGGAGGAGAAAGCATTAGAATTATTATTACTGTCTGTGACTCCCCTAGGGAGATTCACTCTCACTATTTGTCCTGGATATCATTGTTACCTGGACAGAAAGCGTTGGGAAAATCCCCAATTTTATAGCTGTAACTGGACCAGATGATGGGGGAAATTTTCCAATGGGTAAATTTGTTCTGGTGACAATCGTATAAGAGGGGAATTTCCCTATTTTGGATGGATTTACCCTTACTTCCTGTTGTATCAATGGGGGAGATTACTAAAACTGGGGCACACAAAATCTGGTGCAGCTGTGTATAGTAACCAATAAGCTTCTAACTTCAGCTTGTGGACTGTAGTGCGTTTCTGCAAAATGCACTAAAAAATGCATAGGTGTGATCCAGGCCTTTAGGCTTGGTTCACACTTATGAGCATTGGATGCAGGTTTCTCGTCATCCTATTCACATGATAGAAGAATGTGACTGTCTCTCAATGGAACCGGTTCACACATTTCAGGGGCGGTGGCAGAGCGCACAGCAGAAGGATCATGTGTGTCTTTGGCTCCCTTTCAGGCAGGAATTCAGGACAAAAATTCGGACCTAATTTGAACCTGAAACAATGAATGGGGATGCACCAGACCCCCTGCTGTGCCCCTCGCCGCACACAGTGTGAACCCAGCCTAAACTGTAAAGAGATGAAAATGTGTGAACTCACTATATTAACTCATGGCTCCTCATATTGATGTCTTTTTGTATACTAATTGTCATAACCACTCTTCTGGTTAAATCTCATTCTGGATCATGCATGCTACACAGATTTCCCACTGGTATACTGAATAAGAGTGCTAAGGGCAGTGGTGCATAAGAAGGCCACATGTAACTGTGTTCACGGGCATATGCATATGTCCCTGATACATACCTCCCAACTTTTGGAGATGGGAACAAGGGTCACCTATTAGCAAAAGTATGTAGGTATAGGACACACCCCCTGCCACACCCCACCTTAAGGGAGAATTATTTAAAAAAAAAATAGTTAAACCCACAAGTGCTTTTTTTTACCACTACTATTTCTTTATATTGGCTTTTGAAATTTTCAAATGCAGCAATTTAGAAATTGGATTAGCACTAGGAAACACGTTTTTGAAGATATTAAGTGCATTTTATAACCCACTATATAAATCAGACCAAAATGAGGGATAAATGAGAAGGAAGGGGGGCAGAGGGACTTTGTTCCAAATCAGGGACAGTCCCTCAAAATCAGGGACAGTTGGGAGCTATGCAGATAGAATAGGGCCCTAAATGTGAATACTACTCAGTACTGTCATAGACTGAGCACTATGATGCTGGGATTGGACGCACACAAACTAAACGCACAGTACTCACAGGACCTAATCAGATTATATATCAGTTGTCATTTCACTCTGTTGCAAAAAGCTGGTTGATAATTATTTGTTTAGGATTGACATACACTTAGGATTGCCACCTTTTCTTCAATCCAAACCCGAACACTTTAGCGGCTCATGGCAATTTATTTTAAGGGGGGAACGCTGTGGTGTAAAGGGGAACTCTGATGTAAGGGGGTTTCTGCTCACCAAAGCTACCACTTACTTCAGAGTTTCCAGCATTTCCCCTAAATCAGGGTTCCCAAAGGGGTTACATCAGAGCCCCCCGGGCGCCCCTTATATCTGAGTCCCTCTTATCTTAGTGTACACACTCACTCAGAGGCAGGAGAGAGAAGGAAGGAAGGGGGGAGACTTCAGATATTGGATAGTGAGCGCACTCACCCGAGGACGGAGGCTCAAGCATTGACACCTTTCATCCACGATGTATCTGCCGGCTGCCGGGCTTCAAATTTCCAGCCCACGCATCCCTTTCCCGAGCATTGAATGCCAGGGATTGGAGTGTAGGCGGGCAGACAGAGGGATAAGGGCAGAAGAAGCAAGAGGATATCAAGCCATCTCTCCTCTCCTGTCCATGTATGGGGGTGGGGCCTGTGTGCATACCTATGTACTTGGCGGTTGTGGTACACAGTTTTTTTGGGAACTGCAGCCCATTCTCAACAATGTGTCCGGGTTTCAGGAGGTTTGAAACGGAACACACGATTCCAAACCTGGACTATCCTGGTGAATCCTGGACGGGTGGCAACCCTACATACACTACTTATTGTGTTAGTTTATGTTGATACATACATATAAAAAAATGCCAAAAGCATACCCTAATTATTATTAAAGTGATTTGAAAGCGAACCATTAAGCAAAGCTGTAGTGGCAGCAGACCTCTTTCTGACAGATTTATCTTTATAATATTTATTGCAGAATAAGTTCATGTCACAGCAAAATCACAAGTACATTCTAGAAGACCCTGTTTTTTTTTGGGAAGATTGAACGTAGAACACAGATATTGCAGACAGAGGAGCACAAAGACATATTTTCTAACCTGTTATATATATATAAAAAAGGAAACGTTTTTGGAGGGAGTGAATTATGGACATTCCTTTACTGAAGTAGAGAAAGAGAAAAAGCAAAGGACTATGCATGGGACACTCTTAATGACAAACCAAGTTGGTATCAGACAAGACGACAGACACATTGACAGTTGATGGATTACCAGATTGTTTGTCAATATTTTTCATGCTAAGTGTCTGCGGGATGGCTTCATGGCCCACTACGCATCCATAATGTTTGCCTTCATTCCATTCACTGCAGGGAATACTCAGTAAACTAGTTGCAGAATAACTCTGATTTCTATTGTTACGTTTTGGTTCGCTGTTAACATGTTGATCCTTGGAGATCTCCACATTTTCTTCATCTACCCAGCCCATGTAGATGCTTTCAGGGTAAAAGCCATAGGCAACGCATGTTATTATACAGAGCTCGTCCTTGGCTATATCCTCTGGAGTTGGTGAGAATACAGCAATGCTTGGTCTTATCAGTTTTGTCTCTGTGTTTAAAAAAGAAATGATTTTTTTATTACTTTTTATTTAATTGAAAATAAGAATATGGTACAATAGATAAATGATTTAAATGGAGATATAAATAGCATAAGTGATGGGAGTGACGTCATCGCAGCTCTGGCCACTCACACAGCCCGAAGTCTGCTAACCCGGAAGGAAGACTGGGTGAAGATGGAAGCGCCTTCAGCGGTGACAGCGTGCCGCTGAAGGGATTCATTCTAAGGTGAGTTTCACATAATGTGCTAGTATGCGATGCATACTAGCACATTATGTGAAACTTACCTTAGAATGCATACGATGCATACTAGCACATTATACTATTGCGATGCATACTAGCACATTATACTATTGCCTTGCAGGATTAAAGCGGAAGTAAACCAATCCATAAAACATTTTTATTTCCGGCACGTGCCGGAAATGTAACACTGCCATTGGTTGTGCTCTCAACCAAACTGTCAAACCATCTAATGGCTGGTGTCATAACTTATCACATGTGCAGCATCATGGCAGTTGTAGATTAAACAGAAGCAAAGATGGCAGCTTCCTTGGCTGAAAACGATAGGGGGGTTTACTTACACTTTAAAAATCAAACCAAAAAAAAAAAAAGAACAGTTTACTAATGCTTTAATAATCATTAGATGTGGTGACTGTATTAGTTTTCTTCTTTTAAGGCTTTTTTTGTCTCTGTTTTCACCTGGTGATCTGGACACACTTACTGTATTAGAGTGTCTACACTCTGAATGAAAGAGCAACAGGGGTACCTTTAGAGAGAGGCTTTGTTAATATGGGGGAGAGGGTATTGTTAAGTTGGATATGCACATACTGAAACTCCTCTGGTTCTACAGGAACTGTCCGTACTTTGGTACGTATGTACCGTTGTCTGTTTAACGGAAGCCAGCTCTAACTATGAGAAAACACTACATGAAATGTGGATCATACAGATGCACACCCTAGTGACAGCACACTTGACGCTAAAATGGGCACCTTGTTTTTTTTTTTGTTTTTTTTGTATGAAAAAGCAATAATAAAGATAATTTGATTAAAAAAAACAAAAACAAAAAAACAATGGGCACCTATACTATGGATGCTAGTGAAGGAGTATAAAGCAATCAGGAAGTGTGCCCTTATCCACATTCTTGCATGTGCACAGGTCACCTGAACAGATAAATAGGACAGAGTGTTCTTGCACTAGGACATAGAAAAGAGTCTGTAGCAAAGAAAGCCAGACAGGTCTGCAGGAAAGGAAGAACAGAAGGAACAGCAGCAAATACAGCAGGTGGACACAGCAAGGAGAGTAGGTTCCTGATATACAATATGCATGGAAATGTAATACATAATGTCTTTCTTTCACAGTGAACTCAAGAGAACAACTAATATGTCTTCAAATGGAAAATGAATTACAGTAGCAACAATATATTTCAAGAAGGGTTGGGTACATTTAGGGGTTTACAAATCTAAATAGATATCTCATTTGATATTATGGCCTCTAGTGTTGGCATTGGGGGTGTAGATCATTTTTTTCCTTGGGGGGAAGGGGGGAGGTCATCTCTCTCATATTATAAGAGTTGGAGGCACCTGTGGGCACCCTGAGGCAGTGCACACGGTGCGCTGTAGTGAATTGTGGGTGTGGCAAAATTGCGCTGCAGGTGAGAGAAGCTTAAAACTTGAGTCCACATACAGATCAGGAGTGGGTATCACAGAGTGGGGGTCAGGAGTATGTAATGTGCATAGTGCAGAGGCCAGGTGTATGCATACCTCCTAACATTTTTGAGATGGGAATGAGGGACACCTACTATCAAATGTATGTAGGCATAGGACACGCCCCCTGCCACACCCCCTTAAAGGAGAATTAACCCAAAAAAGTTAATCAAACCCCCAAGTGCTTTTTTTTTACCACTACTATTCCTTCATATTGGTTTTTAAAATGTACAAATGCAGCAATTTAGAAATCAGATGAAAGGTTTAGCACTGGGAAACACTTTTTGAAAAATAAAAAGTGCATTTTATATACAACTATATAGATCAGACCAAAATGAGGGACAAATAAGGGGGAAAGTGGGACAGAGGGACATTGCTCCAAATCAGGGGTTGATTTACTAAAACTGAAGAGTGCAAAATCTGGTGCAACTCTGCAGAGAAACCAATCGGCTTCCAGTTTTTTTTGTCAAAGCTTAATTGAACAAGCTGAAGTTAGAAGCTGATTGGCTAGCATGCACAGCTGCACAAGATTTTGCACTTTCCAGTGTTAGTAAATCAACCCCGTGGCGACGGGTCAGATGTGTGTAATGTACACAGGGCAGAGGCAGAAGTATATACAGCCCAGCACCCAACACTCCCTATGACTCATTTCATCATTAAACCCAAAACCAAAAATGTAATATATTGTTGCTTAGCAATCATTAGATGTGATGGCTGCAGTGGTTTTCTTTTTTTTAGGTATTTTTCTCTATGTCTTCACCTGGCGATCTGGCCAGTAACACACTCCCTGTATTAAAGCGCCTACACTCTGGATGAAGGAGCAACAGAGGCACCTTTGGACAGCAGCATTGCCAGTCTGGGGGGGGCTGAGATTTAGATACACTTGCAAATTGAAGCCAAACTCCAAATAACACGTTGTAAGCAGTTCCAGCAAACAGTTTTGTTCTTTTTAGGATAAAGATTTTACATAAATGATGATTTTACATAAAGATGATCATTGTAAGCACCCCTGTTAGTGTTATATGTTTAGTTTCTAACTGCTACTTTTAAAGGACAGCTTGCTCTGTTGAAAAACAACTGACTTATGGTCAGGATTACTAGTTAAAAATGAAAGAAAAAAAAGCCTATTAAAGAAAGCTAATGTTGCCATCACATCTAAGAATTAGTAAGCTGCAATATAATAAATATTTGCTTTCAAGTTTAATACGGATTTAGGGATGGTTCACACTGTCGCGACGGCAATGGCAATGGAATTAACGGCAATAGAACCAATGGACTCAAGTCGCTCCGACTTAGAAGTCGTATGCAAGCCACGATGAAGTCACGCAGTGATGTCGGCTTTAAAGTCGTGCGACTTTGACGCCGCGCTGGTGTGAACCGCCACCAAATGTTTCCTTAAACAAATGTTTGGTTTCCTCATTTAAAACCAAATGCACATGATTTTAGATCTATATCTTAGATTTCATGCATCTTGCACACTTACCTGTCTTCTTGGAGATTGTTCTAATGATTGGGGCAATAAGCCCTGGGAAACTGAAAATGCAAGTAAATTCTGTATTCGATTGCCAGGTCTCAGGGGTCACAGTGAGGATACTGGTCACACTGTAAGTGCCATTTAGATTGAGCTGAGGGTCCTCAGTTTGACTAATCACTTTGACTGGAGCTCCAGTGTAGGAAAAAAGAAAAGCAGAACCGGTTGGCTGTTTTAGGTTGTATGCCGTGCAAGCTATAGGGGCGTATTTTTGGATATAGAGGTCCTCAATAGTGGGAGGCACCATTATCACTTCGATTCCCAAACAGTTGGAGATATCTGTTGATTAAAACAACAACAACAACAGTGAACCCTGTCTATAGAACAATATTTCTGGAAAACTTAACAGAGAAAAATATAAAAGGGAAACGAGGAACTGATGAGCTCCTGATTATCATGCCCGAATTTGCAGCTAGCATTGTCTTTAAAGTTCATATAAAACACATATCACAAAATATCCAACCAGGAACAAGACTTTTTTTTATAAATATCATTACCACTTACAAGTTTCTAACCCTAGGAAATGTAGATGGGGCTCCTGGGCAATGTAATGTTTTACAAGGCAGGCCTGTAAGTAAATGCCCTACTGATTAGATGTTAAAGAACATGACTTTTGTTGAACCAGGAAACATACATGGAAAATACTGTTTCAGGGTTAGAAACAATATTTAGTTTAGAAAAATTATTTATTCTCTTATATATATGTGCACACATAGGCATACGCAAGGGGTATGCCAGAAGTGCCTTAGCACACCCTAATTACTCCATGCTCCAGGGCCAATAATAAGGCAGTATAGCCTGCCCTCTTGTACCAGGCCCGTGTCCTATTAGTTCAAAAGGAGGGCCTGGGCACCTGGCAAGCAGGAGGACTGACTATAATGCCTTATTGCAGATGATGATCCTCTTATTCCTCCCCCTGTTGCACTTCTGGCTTCTCCTCCTCTTTCTCCCTCTGGCTGCGCTGCATGGAGATCCATTCTAGCATCTGTGCCTCCATCCTGTCCTCAGTCCCCTTCTCAGTATTAAATGTAAGACATCAGGGGTCTGTTTAGAACCCTGATATATCACCAAAGCCACCAAAAGGGCATTTAAAAAATGTACAAAAAAAAATCAATAAAAATGTAAAAAATAAAATAAAAAAAAGGATTGAAAAATAATTTAGGACTCGTTCACACATGCTTTGCACGCTGTAATTTTTGCCATGGCTGTGAAGCATAGCATTGCTCCTGTGACATGTGTACATCCCTTGCCACTGCCTCTGTTCCTCTGTGTTTGAGCTTTGGGGTGCACACCCTAATGACATAGACTGTACATACCTAAGCGTGCACATTTTGTTTTCTGGCATTTAAATAGGGGTGATGGTGGTATGTGTTTTGTGCTGTAATGATATCCTGTTACATCTAATCACCACAACCATCTAATTTTATCTTGATGCTTGGTACGATAGAAAGGACTAGTTATGCTGGTTATATTGCTGATTAAACTAAACTGAGGATATGCTTTTGTGTTAAAGAAGATAATACAAAACATGTGTGCAGCCCGATCAATCAGTATTTTTACTGAGCAAGGCAACCAGTATAAATATTAGACATGTGCACACTGAAATATTTTGTTTCAGAATTTCAATTTCGTCTGAAAAATACATTTATTTAGTTACCCCCGAAATTAGTTTTTATTTATTTTGTTTCATTTAAAAATGCATGTGTACGAAAATCCAAATTAATTAAGGTCAAATCTGTCAATTGAAGGCTTATGGTGTCTGTCGGATGTTCTATGAAGACTTGACGAAGCAGCTAAACTGTACGACGCCGTGATCGTACATTTCCGGTCGAATGCTCCGCCCACAAGCTATAGTAGAATTCTAATGTTGTTTGACTAGTAATAATTATAGTTATTAAATATTATTAATAGTCAAACAACATTAGAACTCTTCTATAGCCTATGGGTGGAGAATTTGACTGTCAATGTCCGCTCGTGCCGATCGTATGTTTTTAGCTGCTTTGTCGAATCTTCATGTCGAACGGTATTATACATATTTTTGATCGTATCTATTGTCTCTATAATGTCAAATCTTTTCTCTCTATGTCAAATGATTTTGACTCAATCCTCTCTAAGTGGAGCGATGGATGTGATAGAAGACTTTGGATGGTTTTCTGGCTTGAATTTAAACTTCGAAAAAAATCAATGCTCCTACCAGTAGATCCTATGGAGGCTACCTTGCCTGTCAAGGTTCCACAGATGGAAATAGTTAATAAAAATGAAATACCTGGCAGTATATACAGGCATACCCCACTTTTAAGTAAACAATGGAATTTATTTACTAAAGCTGGAAAGTGAAAAATCAGGCTCACTTCTGTATAGAAACCAATGAGCTTCTAACCCCAGCTTGTTCAATTAAGCTTTGGTAATAAAACCTGGAAGCTCATTGGTTGCGATGCAGAAGTGAGCCTGATTTTGCACTTTCCAGCTTTAGTAAATAAACGTGGGGTATGCCTGTATAACCATAAATCCCAACCAGTATGTTAGTTACATTTGTTACATAGTAGGTGAGGTTGAAATAAGACACAAGTCCATCAAGTCCAACCTATGTGTGCGATTATATGTCAGTATTACATTGTATATCCCTGTATGTTGTGGTCATTCAGGTGCTTATCTAATAGTTTTTTGAAACTATCGGTGCTCCCAGCTGATAACACTGCCTGTGGAAGGGAATTCCACATCCTTGCCACTCTTACAGTAAAGAACCCTCTACGTAGTTTAAGGTTAAACCTTTTTTCTTCTAATTTTAATGAGTGGCCATGTGTCTTGTTAAACTCCCTACCGCGAAAAAGTTTTCTCCCTATTGTGGGGTCATCAGTACGGTATTTGTAAATTGAAATCATATCCCCTCTCAGTCGTCTCTTCTCCAGAGAGAATAAGTTCAGTGCTCGTAACCTTTTCTCATAACTAACATCCTCCAAACCCTTTATTAGCTTTGTTGCCCTTCTTTTTTACTCGCTCCATTTCCAGCACATCCTTCCTGAGGACTGGTGCCCAGAACTGGACAGCATACTCCAGGTGCAGCTGGACCAGAGTCTTGTAGAGCGGGAGAATTATCGCTTTATCTCTGGAGTTGATCCCCTTTTTAATGCATGCCAATATTCTGTTTGCTTTGTTAGCAGCAGCTTCCATCTGAGAGTCCCCCAGAGGTTCTCCCCCCAGTGAGTAGATTGCATTCATATTTTTGCCACCCAAATGAATTATTTAAAATTTTTCTACATTAAACAATATTTGCCATGTAGTTGCCCACCCCATTAATTTGTTCGGATCTTTTTGCAAGGTTTACACATCCTGCGGAAAAGTCATTGCCCTGCTTCGCTTAGTATCATCCGCAAAAACAGGGATTGAACTCTTTACTCCATCCTCCAGGTCGTTTATGAACAAAATAAATAGGATTGGTCCCAGCACAGAACCCTGGGGGACCCCACTACCCACCCCTGACCATTCCAAGTACTCCCCATTTATAACCACCCTCTGAATCACCCTTGTAGCCAGTTTTCAATCCATATACTCACCCTATGGTCTATGCCAACGGACCTTATTTTGTACAGTAAACGTTTATGGTGAACTGTGTCAAATGTTTTTGCAAAATCCAGATATACCACGTCTACGGGCCTTCCTTTATCTAGATGGCAACTCACCTCCTCATAGAAGGTTAATAGATTGGTTTGGCAAGAATGATTCTTCATGAATCCATGCTGATTACTGCTAATGATACCGTTATCATTACTAAAACCATGTATATAGTCCCTTATCATCCCCTCCAAGAGCTTGCATACTATTGATGTTAAGCTAACTGGTCTGTAATTCCCAGGGATGTATTTTGGTAATAATTAGTAATAATCTAGCTCCGTTAATAGATAGTTTTAAATGTAAAGGAGGGATGTAGTGCCGGCTACCTTTGTCACTGGCAGGAAGATGTCATTTGATAAAGATGATCTGGATGCCACAACTCCTATATATTTTACATAATTCGTCACTTTGGATCCTGAAACAATGGTTTCAAATGATAGATGTAATTTTTAGGGAGCTAATATGGCAGCAAAAACAGCCTAGGATTACGGGTGTTGCAGCTGCCGAAGGACAAAAGGGGTTTGGCAGTGCCACACCCCTGGAGTTACTTTTTGGCAGCACAATTGCAAATCTTTCTATAAATAATTACAAATTAGACATGCACTGGATAACAATTGAAAGAAAAACCACTGTAATGGAGTGGGATTGCTGCTCTCCATAAAGTGACTGATGCAAGTCTGTCTAGAAGGCTGATATCGGGAATTTATGGAAATATATGTGAAGTGGCGATAAATGGGAAAGAAGAACCTCCCTGTAGGCATTGATGGGTGGAGGATCTGGGTGATGTAATAGAGAAGCAGTAGAGATATATATTAGATGCTGGACCAGTGGTATCCTTATGCCCATAACAAAGAACTTTGCATTTGTTGCGACTTCACAGAACATAGTATACCCCCCCGAAAGTTATTCTTGCTTGGGCAGAGGCCTGATGCTAAATGCCCACGATGTGGTGGTTTAAATGGAGATCTTATTCATATGATGTGGAGGTGCCCAAAATTGCATAGATATTGGGGGGAGGTTGCTGACACTATAAAACTGATCTTTGGAATTGCTCTTGAGTTAAATCCTGCAGTATGTATTTTGGGGTAAATAGGGGAAGAGGGTATAGAAAATAGAAGGCAAATGGCAGTAATTAGGTGTTTGTTTCTAGCGTGGAAATTAATAGCGAGGAAATGGTTAGCAGTAACCCAATCAACTCATATAGAATGGATAAAAGAGGTAGATGATATAATTAGAAAAGAAAGATCTGTATATGTTATAAGAGGAAATGTTGAGGTAATTAAGAAAACATGGGAACCTTGGTTAAACAAGAAAAATAACTATTAAGAGAAAGAGATACATGGGAATAATAAAAAGAAATGAGTAAAATGGAGGAATGTGTGGGAAGATAAGAGATGGAATTATTGAAGAGAAATAAACTCTCTTCAAGCTTTTTGTAAGAAATGGCAACTGGAGGATAAAAGACAATAAAGGTATAAAATGATAGATGATAAGGAATTTTATATGGAGAAAATGTAATGTAAAGATATATACTTATATAAAAAGTAGTGTTTTATGAACATATAAGTAAGTCTATAAAATGAATGTGATGAATGTTAGTGTTTGTAAAAGAGAACATTTTCTAAATAAAGATTACATGATTAGAAAAAAAGGATTTGCTTTTGTGCTGACCAGAGAATCTATCTTGTTCTAATGAATCATTGCTAAAACAGGGAGCATAAAGCCAAAAAGTTTCAAAAGTTATAGATAGAGAAGAGGAGGGTAAGAATTTGAAGCAACTTGGATGATGCTTAGCTGGGTTTATTATTTTTGCCTTCATCTGGATCAACTGTGGGTAAAGGATTGTGTATATACCATTATATATATATTTTTCTTTTTTCCCCTTTTTATTGATTGAACTAGATGGACTTGTGCCCCATTGGGAGAAAACCACAGTCATGTCATGTTTCATAGACACATCAATCATTGGGAAGATTCTCCTAGCAGGGGCACAACCAAACCTGGCAGGATTGATAATCACTGTCTACTGGTGGGGTTTAAGGTATATTGCTTATACAAATGTAAACAAAACAGCAGATTCCATACCTGAGCATTTCCTGGCTGTAGCCTCATTAGATTTGCTTGTTGCTGTATCTGTCACCTGGCATTTAACACGAATGCCATTATTCCACTCTGCCCGAGAGATGGTCACTCTGCTAAGATAACCATAAAACGGAAAATGATCCACGATAATTAGTTCTTGAGGAAGAAGTCTCTCCTTCTCATTGATGAACCATTTTATCTTGACATCCTTAGAGGTTAGGTTAGATCCCTGGCAATTAAGCTCCACTTGGTCATTTGTGTTTCCAGAGCAGGTTTTTTGTAGGATGTCGACATTTAGTGAAGGTATATGTGGAGGCGTACCTAAAGGATACAGTAACATAGAAAAGAGTAGAAAGAGGCTCACTGAAGTCCTCACCACCACTAATATAGGAAGATACCTTTTATTAATAAGGCTTTATTAAAGTTGCACGATTAAATTGAGTCAATCACAAATAAGTAAAGCAGAATTCCAGCCTAAACCTAAGTAGTCTAAAAGATGTCCCCTCTCACCTCCTAACACCTATGCTGACTAACCTATATAATAAAGATGTATATACTTACTTATTTTCAGGCTGCTCGGGGGGTCATGTGATTCTGCTCCTCCATGTCAGCAAGCAGCAGCTACGGGGGAGAGGAGGGAGCACCAACAATGTCTGGGACACGGAAGCCTATGGGTGACATTTCTGCCCCCAGGCTTTCCAGCCATTGTCAAGCGCTCTCCCCTGCAGCCACGGCTGACACAGAGGATTGCATGACTGCAGTAGGCTGAAAATAGATGAGTACGAGAGTTCTTCAAAAGGTTCCAGCACGTTTTTTTTAAGTTATAGTTAATATTATAGTTAAAGGGGTTGTAAACCCTTGTGTTTTTTCACCTTAATGCATCCTATGCATTAAGGTGAAAAAACTTCTTGCAGTCACCGGCCCCCAGCCCCCCCGTTTTACTTACCTGAGCCCCGTATTTCCCTCAACGGAGAAGCACTCTCCCTCTCTACACGGGGTCCAGGCTCTTGATTGGATAGATTGATAGCAGAGCAGCCATTGGCTCCCGCTGCTATCAATCAAATCCAATGATGCCGGCACCGGGGGGGCGGGGCCGAGTCCAGCATTCGTGTCTATGGATGCAAATGCTGGACTCGGGAGCGCGTGCACAAGGTAACCCCCCAGGAGAGCGCTTCTCCTAGGGAGTTATCTGATGCGAGGAGGAGCCGCAAGAGCTGCCGAGGGACCCCAGAAGAGCAGGATCGGGGCCACTCTGTGTAAAACGAGCTACTCAGTGGAGGTAAGTATGACATGTTTGTTACTTTAAAAATAAAAAACACAAAGGTTTACAATCACTTTAACTTACGTTATATATATAAAAGTGTAGAAACTTTTTGAAGACCCCTTGTATATATATCTTTTTTACAAGTTAGTCAGCATAGGTGTTAGGAGGGGAAAGGGGACATTTTTACCACTAGTTAGGTTAAGTCTGGATTTCCACTTTGTTCCAGGCAAGCAACATCAAGAGTTAGGGCCATCAGTTAAACCCCTCAGTTAACCTGTACTGATTGATGATTTGTTTACTCCAATTACATGCTGTTGGGTGGTTTCCATAACTATTTTAAGTTTTAATAAGTGGTACAATGCTCACCATTTATTTGAGAAAAGCAACTTTCTAAATCAGATTTTTATGTTGTTTTTATAATTGTAATACAAATGTAAGTCTCAATTGATCTGTATATCATGTATAGTATATATCGGTCTCTATTAAAAACAAAACTAGAACCTAAAATCAAGGACTCTTTGATTTCCTAAACGCAGAATCCCCTATTAGTGTTTCTCATACATTCAGGAAACTATATTATAGTGATTTCAATTGATTGCAATTTAATTTAAAATAGCATTTTATGTTTCAGGGTTGCCTAGGACTGATCAAGGACTAAACCTGGTGTGCCTAGGTAGGGCTTATATTCCATCTTGCTCAGTAACCTTCTGAATACATCTTGATAGCCTTTCCTGGAATAAAGTTACAATGACAATGCTCAAATGTGTGTATGTGCACAATATATATATATATATATATATATATATATATATATATATATATATATATCATTTGCTTTAATAACTTTAATAAAGACTGATTTCCAAAGTACTGCAATCTTGAAATTTATACGGGCAAGGATTGAATGAAAGATTCCCAAATGTTGAAGAAATTTTTAAACCCTAGTTCCCTTTGCAGGAAGGCCTCCACCCATTCCATGTGAAAAATGTAAGATAATTTAGCTATAAATAAAGAGATAGAAGGGGGTTCTGGGTAGACCTACGTATGTTAAATAGTCTTCCGTACCACAATGGATATTATAGTAAGCAGTTGCTTGCAGCCCCTTGAGATTTTAATGCCTGCGAAATCCTGTTATTGTTTTAATTGTGCATTATTCTTTACTTCAAAATAAATGATTTATCTAATTAATTTGATCTAGGACCGGTATACTGGTAGTCTTATACATTTTTATGTAAGGTCTCATATGCTGATAAGTTAGTTACAGAGTAGAAACAGCAACTTTGCATTTAAATGTCTGTGGCGTGCTACCAGATTTCACTACTGAGAAAGATGGGGGAATCTTTTTTTCATCTGAGCTTCTACAAGGTACATGAATATCTAAACTCCATACACAGAAAACATGAACTTTAACCAGTTACTGACTAAGTTAAAATACAATGTTTTGCTTGTAACCCTGATTTAACATACTACAACAGTATAACAGTCTGCTGCTATACTTCGGAACCTTATGTTTTTTTTTTTTTACTCCTCACCAAATTCTTTGTTGTGTTGTCAAGACAAGTACCCAAATATTGGTAAAATTACCAGTAAAAGAAATTGTTTTGCTCATACCTGGTATAATCTTGTCCACTTTCTGTCCACTGCTCATGTGATTCACATTACATGTATATGTCTTACTTTTCCAATCAGATGCAGAAATGGTCAGAAAGCTGCTTGAGATATACTTTCCGTTGTTACTAAGTGTATCAGGGAAGTTTCTTATTCCAGTGGTTATGGAACCTGAATTCCAAGTAACATCCACAGGAGCAGGAATGTATCCAGTAGACAAGCACCCAATGGTGAATTTTGTTAAAGAGGATAAGGCATTACAGCAGGGCAAGATGGGGAAAACGGATGGAGGACTTGGATCAGCTGTGGATTAAAACAATAATGTTATCAGATCACAGGGAAAAATAGCAAAGAATCCTAAATCAAGAAAACTGCAAATAGAAAAAAAATTGATGTTGCTCTTAACCAATAATTTCCTCTGAAGTTTATAATACATATTGCAAAGAATAATGCCCCGTACACACGGTCGGATTTTCCGACGGAAAATGTGTGATAGGACCTTGTTGTCGGAAATTCCGACCGTGTGTAGATGCCATCACACATTTTCCATCGGATTTTCCGACACACAAAGTTTGAGAGCAAGCTATAAAATTTTCCGACAACAAAATCCGTTGTCGGAATTTCCGATCGTGTGTACACAAATCCGATGGACAAAGTGCCACGCATGCTCAGAATAAATAAAGAGATGAAAGCTATTGGCCACTGCCCCGTTTATAGTCCCGACGTACGTGTTTTACGTCACTGCGTTCAGAATGATCGGATTTTCCGACAACTTTGTGTGACTGTGTGTATGCAAGACAAGTTTGAGCCAACATCCGTCGGAAAAAATCCTAGGATTTTGTTGTCGGAATGTCCGAACAAAGTCCGACCGTGTGTACGGGGCATAAAGGTACCTTTTCCATTACCAGCTACAGAGACGCAATGAAGCATTTCAAACAACATATTTGCAGTTAATCTATATTATTGGAAGATTTTCTTATCATTGATTCTCATGTACTCAGTAGAGCTCATTTCGGAATGATTAAAACATTTGCTAATATTTGCAGCTTAAAAAGAATAAAAAGAAGCGGCGCATTTACATGATGTACATCATATATTCCAAACTAGATGCTCAGGATAAAGCAGTAATATCTTTCAGATCTATTATATGGGTTTTCAAATTTCTCCTACATCCTCATATATTTAACAACATTTATAAGACTTCCAGTTTCAAAGACTAGCAAATATCACTCAAATGAGTTTCCAGTTCTCTTAAAGGATACGTTCACCTTTTAACAAAAAAATAAGAAATGCACATGTTTTTGCAGGTAAAAAAATATGCATTTACTATTTTTTGTTTTTGGAGCCTGCAAAGCATAGCACCAGAGATTTGCAGATTGCTGGTACCATGCAGGACTCCTGCAGAACTGTCAGTGAATCTGTTTGCTTGTACCTCGCACTGGCATGCAAATACTCACTGACGGGAAGAATGAATTAACTACCAGAGCGCTCAACAGTACCCTGGTAGTTCATTGAGAACTACAAGCTGACAGCTGCTAAGGCTGTCAGGTCTTGTAGTTTCCCATTCACAGAGGACTGTGAATGAATGATGAGACCGGGCAGGTGGCGCCCCACATGGCCAAGTTAGTTTCAAAGAGTGACAGTGGGTGACTGGAGAAGATGCCTGTCCGCTGTCACTGGGGAGGGAGGGAGGAGGGGAGAGGGGGAATGACTGCAGCTGCTGGAACATGTTACATGTTACACCCTAAATATGGGTGTAACATATAACATGTTCCAAAAGGTGCACTTATCCTTTATAGTATTTCTTAAAGACAGTATTAGTTAAGTTACAAGGCTAAGGCCCATTTACACCTATGTGTGTATATTTTGATGCAATTTTACAGCTTGTTAGGGAGTGCAGTTTCATGCATTGCCATTGACTTTTATAGAACTTTTGACTAATAACCACGGATAAAAAATTTAAATGAGCCACGTTCAAAAATGTGCTGCAACACAGCTGATTGCTATGAAAAGGCACCATTTAACAGTATTGTGAACTTAAACACATGTGTTATAGCATATTACAATGCATGTGTTAAATGTATCCTTGTTAATTGATCCTTGAAATTGTTGTCTCTGTTGGCTGTTATGAGTTGAATTATCCACTATTGTAATATAGTTTTACTGCAGACTGCTCTCTCTATTTTCAAATGCGTCTTTGTACTTTTGCCTTTCCATTGCCAGTGCCAATGTTTTTTCATCATCATTGCCCTAGCAATGCTGGAGATTAAACTGGATGCATTTGAAACATAATTTAAAGGAGAAGTATAGCCAAAGATTTTTTGGCTATGCTTCTCCTATGGATCACAGCAATCGTGTAACCCAGTTTCAGCCAACAGCGGGCTAAAGCCTGCTGTTGGCTGATGTAACAAAGCCAGTCCAGGCTTCCTGGCCATATGGTCAGGAAACACCCAGCAGCCTGGACCAGCACCTGGCTCAGTGATCTGCCAAGAGCCTAAGCCAGCCCCTCCTGCCCCCTCCACAGCACCATAGAAGTCAATAGAAGCAGGCCTGGCCAAAGCAAATAAGTAAATATTGCAGGAGGCAGTGGCTTCAAGATGGAGGTCAGTACAGGAGGGATGGAGGTTTGGGAGGGTGCATTCCTTCAGGTATGGAAGGGAGGAAGACAAAAGGATAAGTACACCTTCAATGTAGGGGCTGGCAGCAGGAAAAACAGCTTGCAGCAAGCAACCAGGCATCTGACATACTTGTAAATAAGTCAAATGTGAAGATTAGCTCTTGAAGAGAGACAGGAGGACTTGCTGCAGCTTGCTTTAGACAGCAATTTAGGACGTGTTCAGACTTGTGGTTAAGTGCACAGCTGAGATGCATTTTTAGTGCCCGCAGTCAAACAGGGGTGTTCACATGCCACAGTCGTGATGTTTTGCTTTGCCCCTACAGCAAAAGTTATCCTCCCCCCGCAGCAAAAGTTTTCCCCCTCACAGCAAAAGTTATCCCCCTGTTGCTTCAATGCACACGGTTGCAGCACTCTGGTGCAGCATTTAGGAGTTTAAAACAGGTGGTTAAGAGGTGTCATAATGCCTACTCACTGCCTGTCAAACACCTCAAAAAAAGCAAACAGAACGTGGATCACATTTTCAAGGTGCAACAGTTTAGATGCAAGTCTAAACTTAACCTTAAATTGAAGGTGTAATTGGTATTCTTGTGTTATAACCAAATAGCAACGATGCCTGTATTGCTTTGGGGTTATGTTTTCCTTCTGTGCTAGAAAAAAAAATTAGTTGAGCAGAAGGTAGAAGAAGGAGTTTATGAGGGCTAGTTAGGAGTAACAGGAAGTTAATAATGTGTTACCAAGATAGATTTATTAAAAATAAAAAAAATAAAAGATTTCTTGAGCAAAGTATGTGTAAATATAAAAACACATTAGAGGGGGGGATTTACTAAAATGGGAGAGTGAAAATCTGGTAACCAATCAGCTTCTTCTAACTTCAGCTTGTTCAATTAAGTTTGACAATAAAACCTAGAGGCTGGTTGGTTTCTATTCAGAGCTGCACCAGATTTTGCACTCTCTGGTTTTAGTAAATCAACCCCATTGCAATTAGTTGATCAGAGAACTGCAACTATCTACAATGCATCAGTGTTTGCTTACATATACACTGAAGACACATCTATTCCTACTAATCGGCATGCAAATAGTTGTTAATAAATGTAAATAAAGTGTAGCGCTATGTGTAAAGACAAAGACATAAGAATTGAATTCAAGCTATCTTGCGATAGCCAGAAGAAAAACAAAAAATATTACAAAAAATTGGATAACATGTGACCTGAAAAGAAATAGCATATAAAGCATAATAACAATACACCTGTGAATAGTGAAAAACCAAACCAAAAAAATATATGTATATATAAAAATTAGCCGTGAATAAAGTCCATATATGTTAATAGGATATGTTCTTGAAAAAAATCAAAAACCACCACCAACAGTCTCTGAGGATTAGCTGATGAAAACAACAACGGAGTATCACTGATGGATGAAACAATAAAGCACCAAATCCAATGTGACATCTAAGTGTGTGCCAAAGCCATCACCATAGCATCTGAGGAGGCTTACCAGAAGTAGAGGACTTGAAAAAGACTTACGTCTTACAAGTCACAAAAAGCTTGTATAGCCGCCAAGGCTAGCAGGATAAACATCGGGTATCCGCAACTTCAATTAGGGAGGAAGGGGGGTCTGTCAGCAGCCTCAATCGTCCCGACGTGTAAGCAGGCAAACCGGATGTTTATTTGGAACCATGAGAGAAGGAAGACTCACATGGCATGATATCGTTTATAAAAAGCATACATTTATTAAAGTAATAAAAGAGGGACCCCTTATGATCACCGCTTCTGATACCATTTAAGCTGTTATATCTTTATACCATGTGAGTGTTCCCTCTTTTATTACTTTAATAAATGTATGCTTTTTATAAACGATATCATGCCATGTGAGTCTTCCTTCTCTCATGGTTCCAAATAAACATCCGGTTGGCCTGCTTACACGTCGGGACGATTGAGGCTGCTGACAGACCCCCCTTCCTCCCTAATTGAAGTTGCGGATACCCGATGTTTATCCTGCTAGCCTTAGCGGCTATACAAGCTTTTTGTGACTTGTAAGACGTAAGTCTTTTTCAAGTCCTCTACTTCTGGTAAGCCTCCTCAGATGCTATGGTGATGGCTTTGGCACACACTTAGATGTCACATTGGATTTGGTGCTTTATTGTTTCATCCATCAGTGATACTCCGTTGTTGTTTTCATCAGCTAATCCTCAGAGACTGTTGGTGGTGGTTTTTGATTTTTTTCAAGAACATATCCTATTAACATATATGGACTTTATTCACGGCTAATTTTTATATATACATATATTTTTTTGGTTTGGTTTTTCACTATTCACAGGTGTATTGTTATTATGCTTTATATGCTATTTCTTTTCAGGTCACATGTTATCCAATTTTTTGTAATATTTTTTGTTTTTCTTCTGGCTATCGCAAGATAGCTTGAATTCAATTCTTATGTCTTTGTCTTTACACATAGCGCTACACTTTATTTACATTTGTTGATTTTTTACTTCTGTGTCTTAGAGGCGTGTTAGCTGCTTACTGTGTAATTACCCCTTTTAACATCATCGGAGCAGCGCTGTACTCACTCCTTATCCACAAATAGTTGTTAATAGCACCTCTAATACATAGGTCAGGACCTCAGCTGTCAAACACACAGCAGGTCCTGGCAGTTACATAGGTGGCAGTGGGCTCAGCAGAAATAAACTCTAGGACAGACTAGATGCCTAACTACTACATTACAACAATACACAATGTAATCCATCAAGATTTGGACAAGCCATATATCCAATAACACTTCACCAGCTGCAATAAATTTGATGTTGTTTCATAGATCTATATAGTTTATATGGGTTCCATGGATTCTTATTGTCATGTCCTTCAAATAGAGCCTTCCAATAATGCATAAACTCCAAATCAGTATTTCTTGCTGGTATGAGCCCCAATACATCATTGCTAGGGCTTTTCAGGGCTTATAGATAGTACCACCTATATGATGGCTCATACAGCTTGCCAAAATACACGTATCAACTAAAGATCACTACGTAAAGCTGTTACTGTGGCTCCCTAATTTTTGTTTTCCTTATTAACCACATTTGAATATTTGGCTACATCTTTACTAAGAGCATCAAGGGCATTAGCTTAGAGTTACAAGGGCAATGGATTTACAGAGACAGAAAGGTTGGTTTACTAAAGGCAAATAGGCTGTTCACTTTTTTAAGGGAATTTTTCCTTAGCTTAGTGAATGCAGTGAAGCTCTGCTGACATTCACCATCCAATCAAATGTAAGAAAAAAAAATATTTTTTAAAATGTTATTTTCCTGGCACCTGATTGGGTATTCTTAACAAAGTGAATTTTTTTCTACATTCACTAAGCTAAAGGGAAAACTCTCTTGCAAAGTGAATAGCCTATTTGCGTTTAGTAAACCAACCCCAGGGGGTCTAGAAATTTGAAAAGGGCTACAGGGACACCAACTTTACAAAGAGCTACAGGGGCTACAGCTGTTCAGAGTGCTAAAAGAGCTCCATCTTTACAGTGACTATAGCTGTGTAGAGAATAGAGAGCCACAGCTTTACCAACAGCTACAAGGGTCATATTTCCATAGAGCTACAGCGGCCACAGCTTTACAAAAGACTACAGGAGCTCTAAAGGAAGCTTCAGAGAATACAGTGTTATGGAGAGCTCTACATGGGCTACAGATTTATAGAAAGCTAAAGCTTTACAGAGAGCTACAAGGGCTGCAGATTTATGGAGAGTTGTAGGAGCATTGCCTTTACAGGGGCTACAGCTTTATAGAAAGCTAAAACTTTACAGAGTGCTACAGGGGCTGCAAATTTATGGGGAGTTGTAGGAGTATTGCCTTTACAGGGGCTACAGATACTATAGAAAGCTAAAACTTTACAGAGTGCTAAAGGAGCTGCAGATTTATGGAGAGTTGTAGGAGCATTGCCTTTACAGGGTCTACAGATACTATAGCTTTATAGGGAGCTACATGCATTATCATTTTAAAAAAAAAAAGTACAGGGGCTACAGTTTTACAGAGCACTACAAGAGGCTACAGGTTTACAAGGATCTAACAAGTCCATGGCTTTACAAAGAGCTACAGAGCCATGGGGGCAACAGCTTTAGAAAAAGCTACAAGGGCTATATGTTTACAAAGAAGTACAGTGGCTACAGTGTTACAGAGCTATATGTTTTATATGTTTTAAGCTATAGCTTAGAAGAAAACAACAGCAGCTACTGTTTTAGAAGTACAGACAATCAGAGAGCTACAGGGGCCACAGCTTTACTGAGACAAACAGTGATACAAAAAGCTTCAGCTTTAAAGCCTCGTACATACCACTAGTACACACCACTGGGTTGAACGGAAAAAACTGACGGCTCAGGTCGGAGCCACTGTCCTAACCGATGTTGGTACAGCGATCTCCCCTGCTGTGCTATTGTGTTCTGACAGGGGAACGGTCCCCCCACCAGAACACTTCAGTCAGCGCTCTCCAGAGTGCTGATCGGGAACCTGTTTCAGTTCTGAACCTTCCGTTCAGCTGCCATACACATGGGCTGACTGTCGTCCAGTATCTATTCAACCGGCCGATGCCGGGCCAACTTTCGGCCCGTGTGTACTAGACTTAAAGGGTTTGGTTGCTGTGGTTTTATAGGTTTTACAGACTGCTTCAGGAGCTACAGTTTTACAGAGAGCTAAATGAGCTACAGCTGTAGAAACATGTACAATGGCTACAGCTTTACAGAGAACTACAGCGGCTACAGTTGCTGTAAAGCTATAGCCCCGTTAGTGCTCTGTATAGCTAGATTCCCTGTACTGCTCTGTATAGCTGTAGTCCCTGTAGTGCTCTGTATGGCCATAGTCCCTGTAGTGCTCTGTATGGCCATAGTCCCTGTACTGCTCTGTATAGCTGTAGTCCCTATACTGCTCTGTATAGCTGCAGTCCCTGTATAGCTGCAGTCCCTGTAGTGCTCTGTATAGCTGTAGTCCCTGTAGTACTCTGTATATCTGCAGTCCCTGTAGTGCTTTGTATAGTTGCAATCTCTGTAGTGCTCTGTATAGCTGTAGTCCCTGTATTACTCTGTATAGCTGTAGTCCCTATACTGCTCTGTATAGCTTTGGCCCCTGTAGTGCTCTGTAAAGCTGTAGCCCCTGTAGTGCTCTGCATAACTGTAGTCCCTGAAGTGCTCTGTATGGCCATAGTCCCTGTACTGCTCTGTATAGCTTTGGCCCCTGTAGTGCTCTGTAAAGCTGTAGCCGCTGTAGTGCTCTGCATAACTGTAGTCCCTGAAGTGCTCTGTATGGCCATAGTCCCTGTACTGCTCTGTATAGCTGTAGTCCCTGCAGTGCTCTGTATGGCCATAGTCCCTGTACTGCTTTGTATAGCCATAGTCCCTGTACTGCTCTGTACAGCTGTAGTCCCTGTAGTGCTCTGTATAGCTTCAGTCCCTGTAGTGCTCTGTATAACTGTAGTCCCTGAAGTGCTCTGTATGGCCATAGTCCCTGTACTGCTCTGTATAGCTGTGATCCCTGTAGTGCTCTGTATAGCCAAAGTCCCTGTACTGCTCTGTTTAGCTGTAGTCCCTGTAGTGCTCTTTATGGCCATAGTCCCTGTACTGCCCTGTATAGCTGTAGTCCCTGTAGTGCTCTGTATGGCCATACTCCCTGTACTGCTCTGTATAGCTGTAGTCCCTGTAGTGCTCTGTATGACTAGTCCCTGTACTGGTCTTTGTAGCCGTAGTCCCTGTAGTGCTCTGTATAGCTGTAGTCCCTGTACTGGTCTTTGTAGCCGTAGTCCCTGTAGTGCTCTGTATAGCTGTAGTCCCTGTACTGCTCTGTATAGCTGTAGTCTCTGTATTGCTCTGTATAGCTGTAGTCCCTGTAGTGCTCTGTATGGCCGTAGTCCCTGACTGCTCTGTATAGTTGTAGTCCCTGTAGTGCTCTGTATAGCTGTAGTCCCTGTACTGCTCTGTATAGCTGTAGTCCCTATACTGCTCTGTATATCTGTAGTCCCTGTACTACTCTGTATAGTTGTAGTCTCTGTACTGCTCTGTATAGCTGTAGTCCCTGTACTACTCTGTATAGCTGTAGTCCCTGTAGTGCTCTGTATATCTGCAGTCCCTGTAGTGCTCTGTATAGCTGTAGTCCCTGTACTACTCTGTATAGTTGTAGTCTCTGTACTGCTCTGTATAGCTGTAGTCCCTGTAGTGCTCTGTATATCTGCAGTTCCTGTAGTGCTCTGTATATCTGCAGTCCCTGTAGTGCTCTGTATAGCTGTAGCCCCTGTACTGCTCTGTATAGCTGTAGTCCCTGTACTGCTCTGTATAGCTGTAGTCCCTGTACTGCTCTGTATAGCTGTGATCCCTGTAGTTCTCTGTATAGCCAAAGTCCCTGTACTGCTCTGTATAGCCGTAGTCTCTGTAGTGCTCTTTATGGCCGTAGTCCCTGTACTGCCCTGTATAGCTGTAGTCCCTGTAGTGCTCTGTATGGCCATATTCCCTGTACTGTTCTGTATAGCTGTAGTCCCTGTAGTGCTCTGTATGACTGTAGTCCCTGTACTGGTCTTTGTAGCCGTAGTCCCTGTAGTGCTCTGTATAGCTGTAGTCCCTGTACTGGTCTTTGTAGCCGTAGTCCCTGTAGTGCTCTGTATAGCTGTAGTCCCTGTACTGCTCTGTATAGCTGTAGTGTCTGTATTGCTCTGTGTAGCTGTAGTCCCTGTAGTGCTCTGTATGGCCGTAGTCCCTGACTGCTCTGTATAGTTATAATCCCTGTAGTGCTCTGTATAGCTGTAGTCCCTGTACTGCTCTGTATAGCTGTAATTCCTGTACTACTCTGTATAGTTGTAGTCTCTGTACTGCTCTGTATAGCTGTAGTCCCTGTAGTGCTCTGTATGGCCGTAGTCCCTGACTGCTCTGTATAGTTATAATCCCTGTAGTGCTCTGTATAGCTGTAGTCCCTGTACTGCTCTGTATAGCTGTAATTCCTGTACTACTCTGTATAGTTGTAGTCTCTGTACTGCTCTGTATAGCTGTAGTCCCTGTGCTACTCTGTAGAGCTGTAGTTCCTGTAGTGCTCTGTATATCTGTAGTTCCTGTAGTGCTCTGTATATCTGCAGTCCATGTAGTGCTCTGTATAGCTGCAGTCCCTGTAGTGCTCTGTATAGCTGCAATCCCTGTAGTTCTCTGTATAGATGCAGTCCCTGTAGTGCTCTGGAAAGCTGTAGCCCCTGTAGTTCTCTGTAAAGCTGTGGCCCCTGTAGTGCTCTGTAAAGCTGTAGCCCCTGTAGTGCTCTGTAAAGCTGTGGCCCCTGTAGTGCTCTGTAAAGCTGTAGCCCCTGTAGTGCTCTGTAAAGCTGTGGCCCCTGTAGTTCGCTGTAATGCTGCAGCCTCTGTATGTTTCTGCAAACTGTAGCCCCTGTAGCGCTCTATAAAGCTGTAGCCCCTGTAGTGCTCTCTATAGCTGTAGCCCCTGTAGTGCTCTGTATAGCTATAGCCCCCGCAGTGTACTGTAAGGCTGTGGCATCTGTAGTGCTCTGTAAATGTGTGGCCCCGGTAGTGCTCTGTAAAGCTGTAACACCAGACTTGCTCTGTAAAGCTGTGGCCCCTGTAGTGTTCTATAAAATTGTAGCCCCGGTAGTGCTCTGTAAGGCTGTGGCCCCGGTAGTGCTCGTTAAAGCTGTAGCACCAGACTTGCTCTGTAAAACTGTGGCCCCTGTAGTGTTCTATAAAATTGTAGCCCCGGTAGTGCTCTGTAAGGCTGTGACCCTGGTAGTGCTCTGTAAAACTCTGGCACCAGAAGTGCTCTGTCAAGCTGTGGCCCTTGTAGTGTTCTGTAAAGCTGTGGCCCCTGTAGTGTTCTGTAAAGCTGACTCCCCTGTAGTGCTCCATAAAGCTGTAGTCCCTGTAGTGCTCTGAAAGGCTGTGGCACCTGCACTGCTCTGTAAACCTGTGGCCCCTGTAGTGCTTTGGCACCTGTAATGCTCTGTAAAACTAGAGCCCCGTAGTGTTCCGTTAAGCTGTACCCCTCATAGTGCTCTGTAAGGCTGTAGCCTTGGTAGTGCTCTGTAAAGCTGTAGCTCCAGTAGTGTTCTGTAAGGCTTTGGCACATGTAGTGCTCTGTAAGGCTGTAGCCTTGGTAGTGCTCTGTAAAGCTGTAGTACCAGTAGTGCTGTTGCCAGTGTAGTGCTTTGTAAGGCTATAGCCTCGGTAGTGCTCTGTAAAGTTGGAGACCCGGTAGTGCTCTGTAAAGCTGTGGCGCCAGAAGTGTTCAGTAAAGCTGTGGCCCCTGTAGTGTTCTGTAACGCTGTAGCCCCAGTAGTGCTCTGTAAATCTGTAGCCCCGGTAGTGCTCTGTAAAGCTGTAGCCCCCGTAGTACTCTGTAAAGCCGGAAACCCGGTAGTGCTCTCTAAAGCTGCAGCCCCCATAGTGCTCTGTAAATCTGTAGCCCCTGTAATGCTCTGCAAAGCTGTAGCCTCCGTAGAGCTCTATAAAGCTGTAGCCCCAGTAGTGCTCTGTAAAGCTGTAGCCCTGGTAGTGCTCTGTAAAGCTGTAGCCACCATAGTGCTCTGAAAAGCTGTAGCCCCTGTAAAGCTGTAGCCCCAGTAGAGCTCTGTAAAGCTATAGTCCCATTAGTATTCTGTAAAGCTGTAGCCCCGTTAGTGTTCTGTAAAGCTGTAGGCCCGGTAGAGCTCTGTAAAGCTGTAGCCCCGGTAGAGCTCTGTAAAGCTGTAGCCCCGTTAGTATTCTGTAAAGCTGTAGCTCCGGAAGTGTTCTGCAAAGCTGTGGCCCCTGTAGCGTTCTGTAAAGCTATGGCCCCTGTAGTGTTCTGTAAAGTTGTAGCCCATGTAGTGCTCTGTAAATCTGTGGCCCCTGTAGTGCTCTGAAAGGCTGTGGCACCTGCACTGCTCTGTAAACCTGTGGCCCCTGTAGTGCTTTGGCTGTGGCACCTGTAATGCTCTGTTATGCTATGGTAGCTGTAGTGTTCTGTAAAGCTGTAGCTACTAAAGTGTTCTGTAAAACTGTACCCCTTGTAGTGCTCTGTAAGGCTGTGGCACCTGTAGTGCTTTGTAAAGCTGTAGCTCCAGTAGTGTTCTGTAAGGCTGTGGCACCTGTAGTGCTCTGTAAGGTGGTGCTCTGTAAAGCTGTAGCCCCGGTAGTGCTCTGTAAAGTTGTAGCCCCAGTAGTGCTCTGTAAAGCTGTTGCCCCGGTAGTGCTCTGTAAATCTTTAGCCCCGGTAGTGCTCTGTAAAGCTGGAGACCCGGTAGTGCTCTGTAAAGCTGTAGCCCCCGTAGTACTCTGTAAATCTGTAGTCCCGGTAGTGCTCTGTAAAGCTGTAGCCCCCGTAGTACTCTGTAAATCTGTAGCCCCAGTAGTGCTCTGTAAAGCTGTAGCCTCGATAGAGCTCTATAAAGCTGTAAACCCAGTAGTGCTCTGTAAAGCTGTAGCCACCATAGTGCTCTGCAAAGCTGTAGCCCCTGTAAAGGTGTAGCCCCAGTAGAGCTCTGTAAAGCTGTAGCCCCATTAGTATTCTGTAAAGCTGTAGCCCCATTAGTGTTCTGTAAAGCTGTAGCCCCGGTAGAGCTCTGTAAAGCTGTAGCCCCGTTAGTATTCTGTAAAGCTGTAGCTCCGGAAGTGTTCTGTAAAGCTGTGGCCACTGTAATGTTCTGTAAATCTGTGGCCCCTGTAGTGCTCTGAAAGGCTGTGGCACCTGCACTTCTCTGTAAACCTGTGGCCCCTGTAGTGCTTTGACTGTGGCACCTGTAATGCTCTGTAAAGCTATGATCCCTGTAGTGTTCTGTAAAGCTGTAGCCCCTGAAGTGTTCTGTAAAACTGTAGCCCCATAGTGTTTTTTGAAGCTGTACCTCTGCTAGTGCTCTGTAAGGCTGTGGCACCTGTAGTGCTTTGTAAAGCTGGAGCTCCTGTAGTGTTCTGTAAAGCTGCATCACCTGTAGGGCTCTGAAAAGCTGTGGCCAATGTAGTTCTCTGTAAGGCGGTGTTCCATAAATCTGTGGCCTCTGTAGTGTTCTGTAAAGCTGTAGCCCCATGTGTGCTCTGTAAAGCTGTAGCCCCGGTAGGGCTCTGTAAAGCTGGAGACCTGGTAGTGCTCTGTAAAACTGTAGCCCCTATAGTGCTCTGTAAAGCTTTAGCCCCTGTAAGGCTGTAGCCCGGTAGTGTTTTGTAAAGCTGTAGCTCCGGCAGTGCTCTGTAAAGCTGTAGCCCCGGTAGGGCTCTGTAAAGCTGTAGCCCCTGTAGTGCTCTAAAAAGCTGGAGACCCAGTAGTGCTCTATAAAACTGTAGCCCCCATAGTGCTCTGTAAAGCTGTAGCCCTGGTAGTGTTTTATAAAGCTCCATATATAGCCCAATTAGTGTTCGATAAAGCTGTGGCCTCGGTAGTGTTCTGTAAAGTTGTAGCCCCAGCAGTGCTCTGTAAAACTGTAGTCCCGGTAATGCTCTGTAAAGCTGTATCCCCCATAGCGCCTGTAAAGCTGTAGCCCCAGTAGTGTTCTGTAAAAACTCTGTAGCCCCGGTAGTGTTCTGTAAAGCTGTAGCCCCCATAGTGCTCTGTATAGCTGTAGCCCCGTTAGTGTTCTGTAAAGCTGTAGCCCCGGAAGTATATATAGATATATTGTATAATATATGAGGTGTAAGTTGGCCAGCTGCATAATCCACATTGCGATCTCTTGCTAGATCTCTTCGGCTTAATAATCATTACAGCTGTGTAGAGCTTTATCTATCTTTAGAGCTGTACAGCTGTATTTAACAATTACAACATCTAGAGTTTTTTTCTTCAGCTTCATATTCATTGCAGCATTTAGTATGCCTTTTCAGCGCTCTTTAGCTTTTTATGACATTATCCTCACTTTAACTCTCAGTTTGATAGTGCTAATAACTGTTCAGGATTGTTTTCCTCATTAGACATTGGCAGCTGCAAAATTATCACAGAATCCATCTACAATTTAATATTTTTTTTCCAGAGCATTATACTACATAGACCATTTCAGCTTAAGGATCATTCCAACTATTTAGAGCTTATTAAACGTTTGAAGCTGCATATTCCTCACAGTGTTATTTCTTTTACTTCTTTTTATCCCTTAGTAGAACTCTTCGGCTATATGATCAACATAGCCATCAAAAAAGTTAGCTCTTACTGTTCTTCGGTTAAATTATGATTATACATTTTCAAAGCACTTTCCCTTGCTAACGCTTTGTAGCTGTGTGGTTATCTAAGAATCACAGGGGTTGATTTACTAATGGCAAATAGGCTGTTCACTTTTCAAGGAAAGATGCACATTGCAAAGGAAATGAACCCCATAGAGTTTCATCTTTCATTAGAATTTTTTTCTTAGCTAAATAGTCATCACCACTTTCCCATGTTTTAAGACTTATTAATACTTCTTATCAACATATTTATTGCAACGTCCCAGAGCTTTATCCCTTTGTAATTCTGAAGCTAAACAGTAACCACAGCTATTCAGAATTGTATCCCTCATACTTACATCATCATTCATTACACTGTTCCACTACGCTGGTGCTTTAGAACTTTCCCCAAAAAATCATGACTTCCCAGATCTGTGACTTAAGAATATTACCTATGACTGTTATTATTTTACTGAAGCTTTATCAAAGAAATGAGCATGCTACATAGTTACATAGTTAGTCTGATTGAAAAAAGACACAATCCCATCTAGTTCTACCAATAAAAGGAAAAAAAATTAAATTAAAATTGGATTGGATTTATTATATAGCTTGCAAACAATAGTTAGGGTTATCATGTGTGTAAATGTTATTACTGCAAAATATATAACAAAGCTGCAATCCTACAGCTAAAAAGGCATATGAAAATACACAACAATACGCTTCAATACAAATTGTTTTAAATAGTATACATAGTCATACCTTTTTTTTTGTATTCATAACTGTAATTGCCAAGAGATCATTTGAAGGGAGTTCTTAAAAATCATAAGAACGCATGTAATTAACCTTCACTTCTATTTATACAATAGAAAAATGTAAATCTAAATTAGGTACTGTATAATATAAATATATGAGAAGTCAATGTTAAATCAATTTCTACATACAAAAAGGGATTACGTGAAACCAATTATATGATAATTCCATATTTCACTTCACCTGTTCGATGTATGTTCTTACCTCCTGCTTTCTCTCCATCCGCATTATATATCTCTTATTCACTTGTCTGACCTGCTTCGAAGGTTGTCATGCAATGACATTGATGAAAGTCAGGTTAGCAGACAAGTCTCTAATTGGGGATTCTGGTAGGTGATGTGTAGAGTGTACAGGCTGTGATTTTAATTTAGTAAGACTTGTGGTTTATGTGGTAACCCACGTCTAGTCTGGATTTTTGTAACACCTAAGGTACAACGGTTCCCAAATTTGTGCAACCCCCCAGAATACCACCAGAATACCACATATCATATACATACTTCCCCAATTGCTGTCTCGTCTCACTTCTGCTCAGAAATGCATGCATGCTATGTTGCTTTGTTGCTTTACCTAAGGGTGCCACATTTCTCCTTTATCATACTGGGAGTGCAGTTTTAAAAAAACTTAAAAAAGAAAAAAAAACAAGAAATAAAGTAAAAGAACAAAAAAAATAAGCATTTTAAAGGGTTACTAAACCCTTGTTCTTTTTTTTTAATAAAAAACATGTCGTACTTACCTCCACTGTGCAGTTGGTTTTGCACAGAGTGGCCCCGATCCTCCTCTTGTGGGGTCCCTAAGCGTCATTCATGGCCTCTCCTCTTCTCGTGTGCCCCGTCGGAGAAGCGTTCTCCTTCAGGACACTCGTGCGGGCGTGCTCCCGAGTCCTGCTGCTGCGTCTTTTGACACAGACAGCAGGACTCGGCCCCTGCCCCCCCCCCCCCATGCCTGCGTCATTGGATTTTATTGACAGAAGCGGGAGCCAATGGCTGCGGTGCTATCAATCTATCCAATGAGGACACGAGACACCGGCTAGAGCTGGTGTGCTCGTCCCCGGGCGATAAAGACCGGGTTCAGGTAAGTAAAACGGGGGTCTGGGGGGGCTGCTGCATGACAGAAGGTTTTTCACCTTAATGCATAGAATGCATTAAGGTTAAATACCATGAGGGTTTACAACCCCTTTAAATGCTTACTTTCTGTGTTTTTCCTTTCCCATAAATGTGATTTTATTCACTTAAAAATGCCTTTGAACTTGCTAGGGAATGTGGCTACTCCAGGAAAAGTCAATGCTCTAGGACAGCCCCTCCCCTTCCTTGCACGTCACTACTCCTTTTCCAGGGGTGTATGATTACTCTCTGTGCTGGTCCAGCTCCTTCATCTCTCCTTTCACCTCCCCACGTAACCTTTTATGTAGCAGCCAGGGGAGAAATGAAGGGTGATACTTGTGTGTGAAAGCTCTGAGTCTGCTGGGGTTGCTGACATTACATCCAAGATGTGGCATCCAGCCGCAGTCCCAGTGCTTTTGTTTGCCTGAACAGGGTAGACTTTACAGGTTAATAACATATATAAACAATGTTAATTTGCATATATTTTTTGGAAATATTTTTGTTAAAATAAATGTCTGGGGACGGGGCCTTTTAAACATCTATTTTATCTTTTATGTTAAGAAACAACTTCATGCAACTTTAATGTAACTACATTGAACAGCAGAGCCACATAAACATCTCACTAGTAAACATTCCAGTGATTAATATATGTGTAGTACTACCCCCCTAGGAGTTGCAGATGACTTGGTTCCCTATTCCCACACAGCCAGGTAAACAGCATAATGCCCAACTTGATAGCAACAAAACTCAGGGACAACTTCCTCATGTAAAACTCCTGGGCTCTGACAGTCTCTAAGTGGAAATGATGCAACAGCTCCTTAACGACATGGAACTCTCAGTCCCTTTACAAAGAAGCACAAAGTGTTGTGAATTGCATCCTGGAGTATCTCTAACTATCTCTGTTCCCAGCTCTACCCACTGCAGGAAATGCCAGCCCACCTAACTGCTTCTTTACTAGTCTACCTGACTGACTCTTCACCAGTCTACCTGACTGCTCCAGAGATCTCCCAGGGCAAGGTTAGCAAAGTTTTAAGCACACCGTTATCTTCCAGAGAGCCCTGCTAAATGTGGCAGTCTCTCCCCTTGTAGGTCTCTGATCGTGCTCTAGTACTCACACTGTCCTCCTTTCTCCTGCTGCTTCTTAGGAAAGACTCCCTCCAAACTGCTTCTGTTGTCAGGATCCTCCCAGGCCAGCATCTAAGCCCCAGCCCAAGGCAGAGCACCACGCCTGAAACCAGGGGGTTTGCCTCAAGGGCCACCAAAAGTCCCCCTCTGCACTCCGTCTCTATCTTCCATCCTACTTCTCTACCAGCATAACTCATTCCTACTTAAGGGCTGGCCCAACCACCCTGCCAGGCCCACTGCTTGAGGATTGGCCAAGCTCTCCTGAAAATGCAGGACAACCCTCCTAGCCTCTGCCCTGCAGTTTCCAGAACATTCTCCAACTTTCCAGAACCAGGAGGAGGCACCAGACTTGCCTGCATGAGTCATCCAGCCCTGATTTCATGAAGATCCTTGATTACTCTTATAGTGTGATGATGGCACATCTTTTTCTATATTTTCCATTGTAAAAGGTTCAGCCATTCGTGCCACAGCTTTAGCTATTTTCTGTACATAGACAACATTCCCAAACTCAATATAGTTTATGTAGACTCTGCCAGGAGTTCGTTTTTCTCTGTCATTAGTTTGGTGCACTTGCAATGATTGTAGAAAGGGGCATAATAATATATCCTGACTTGATTATAGTTTCATGCTAGTTTTTCAAAAAGTGATGGTTTTGCAATTTGGCTTTTGTTTTGTGTCAACCAGTTTTTTTTTTTTTTTTTTAACTCTTGTTAAAGTTTTCCATATATAACTTTTGAAAAAATGTTAAACATTTGTAAATGTGACTTTCTTTTGGTAGCAGTGCTACTATATTACATTGTTTTAAAAGTCAGTATAACTACTAAAGGCAAATCTTTTTTTTAGCTTTGGATGGAATGGGGAGGGATTAGAACACCTGTTTTTATTGCTTTCTGTGTCTCCATTAGGGAAATTTACTCTTTCTTTTTGTCCTTTTTAATTTACCACCAAGGGTGAGAGTGAAAGAAAATTCAAAATTTTGGGTTGAAATCCAAGAGAAATCGACAAAAAAGAAAGCCAGCCATCATCTTGAAATTCCAAAAAATATTTCTTTTTGGTATAAATAGGACAGCAGGAAGATAAACTGTAGCTCATGTGTTTTCATGGCCAACCAATTCTCATTCATCCCATTCACCAGGGCTGAAACAAGACACATCAAAATCATAATAAATATATAAAAAAATAAAAAAAAATCTTGGTTAAAAAACTTAAAGTTTTACTAAACCCAGGACCCAGGACCCTGCATTCACTATATCTGGTCTCCCACAGTACACAGAACATGGAAATGCAATAATTTTAGTAAATATAAACTGCTAAATACCTTTTCTCAGCTGCAGTGGCGGCTGGTGAAGTTTTAAGCCCCACCTCTTATAGAATCAACCCACTCTATCCCCTGTATTCAACTTGCTTCCAACCATATAGTGTCAGGAGTACACAGCTCAGCATCACAGATCAGGGTATATAGATGAGCTGCATCACATAAAGGGTATATAGATGAGCAGCATCACATAAAGGGTATATAGATCAGCAGCATCACGTAAAGGGTATATAGATCAGCAGCATCACATAAAGGGTATATAGATCAGCAGCATCACATATATGGTATATAGATCAGCAGCATCACATATACTGATCTTGCAGCACACAGTCAGCACCCCCGCGCTGGTGGAGGACACGATAACAGCACCCCCACGGATCACAGCACACTGGCTCTGGGCTTGCAGGACACACTGACAGCAATTCCCCCCCACCACCACCAGCCAACCCCCCCCCCCCGGCTTGCGGGCAGGGCTGCCGTTAGAAATCACAGGGCCCCGTACAGTCTACCTGACAGGGAAACCACCCCCCCCCCTGAAAATATCAAATGACAATGTGGTTTTGCAGCCATGCCAGAAATGATATCCTTGCTACAGCCACCCCCTGGTTTTTGTTATACTTTTTTAATTTTGCTGAATGGTAATTTTACATTGTGAGATTGCAATGCAACTGTGAGCCAAGTGTTTGGCTTGCAGTTGCAGAGCGGCCCCATTGAACTCGACAGGGAGTTTGATAGGTGATGCTGCCTTCCACACTCTGTAGCCTGTGGTAAAAATGCTGCAGCTGTGTAGTAAACCATTGCAGCCACAGCATGTATAAAGCCCTGTCTGGCTGTATTTTTAGGATTTGGGTGCGCAGCCAGAGATGGCGGTAAATTCATGGCTCATTCACCCATGTGAAAGAGTCCTTAGGCCGCATTCAAATTTTGCATTTCCTAAATATGTTACAAAGTGCACAGGAAATGCACGCTTTGCAGTACATTTTATAAATGCACTGCAAACTCACATAGCACTTGTGGTGCCATTAATTGTTAATGGCACCCCAAGAACACTTATGCCGTGTACACATAACCAGTTTTCCCATCGGAATAAACTCTGAAGGTTTTTCCGACGGAGTTCCGACGGAATTCCGCTCAAGCTGTCTTGCATACACACGGTCACACCAAATTCTGACCGTCCAGAATGCAGTGACGTACAGGACTAGAAAACGGAAGTTCAATAGCCAGTAGCCAATTGCTTCCGTCTCGTACTTGCTTCAGAGCATGCGTCGTTTTTGGTACGTCAGAACAGCATACTGACGAGCAGTTTTCACGATAGGAATTGGTTCCGTCGGAAAAATTTAGAACATGTTCTATTTCTAGGTCCGTCAGAATTTTCGACGTAAAAAAGTCAGATGGGGAATACACACGATCGGAATATACGATGAAAAGCTCCTGTCTGACTTTTTCTGTCGGACATTCCGCTCGTGTGTACGCGGCTTTAGCAGACTTACATTTTGTCATGTGGCAAACTTGCAAAGTTGCATGCCCCAAAAGAGCATTCTATGATGCGTTTGTCAAACGTAGGGCAGTCCATTCAAGGGAATGGGCTGTTCTATGTGTGAAAAACAGGCTAAAAAAAAATGTGAGCAGGAACATGCAATCCTTCTATGCAAAGTGTAAATGGGGCCTCAGGGGTGGCATATAGAAATGGCTGATGCAGAGAAGTCTTTCAAGTGGAGGGAGAGATGTATTCACTGGCCCCTAGCTCCAGCATTGCAGTGGTAGCCAGGGTCTACCTGCAGTACAAGTCTGGCTCCTGGCACATTCTCCCCTTTCTGAAGCTTCATCCCCCCACTCACCTTCTACCAGCAGTAGCACTACAACATGCAGCCATTTCAGGTTATAGGACACACAGAGCACAGTGTGGAGGTCAGCAGAGCTCAGGACTCAGGGAGAAGCAGGCAGGAAACTTCTTACCTCCATCTTTCCTCCAAGAGATTACATTGCGATCACAGGGGGAGGGGAGGAGGAGTTTCAGGGCCCGACAGGCAGTGTAAACAGTTTATGGAAAAAGCAGAGAGAGATTTTGCAGCTGTCCCTGCTGTTCCAAAATCAGGACACAGCTTGAGAACAAAGCCAGCATGGGGCAGCTTTCTAACTGAAAGAACACTGGGCAGATATGTAGCATTGATCCCCTGCATAGCAGCTGGGAGGAAGAAAGCCAGCAGCTCTGCAGGGGTTGAACACCAATCACAAGGCAGAACAGCGGCTCTCCTCTCCTGCAGGTGCCCAGCCCCCCTTGTGGACTAATGAGGCTCGGGACACACTTATAGCACCCCCCGTTCTCCGCAGAAGGTCCGGTACTTACTGGGCTGTGGTGTCCTCTCCTCCTGCTGTGTCTCTTTCAGTGGGCAGCAGGCAGCAGCAGTGGTGGAGGAGTCCGCTCCTCATGTTTCCTCCACTCGGGCGCACTGGCACAGGGAAAACCGAAAGTGACATTGTAAATCGAATGTCAATCAAAGCACCCGGCCGTAGTGATACACACTACGGGCGCCAGGGGGAAGCTGTTCGGCGCGATGGATTGCGCCGCAAGGCAGGTCAAAAGCCTGAAAATGAAGCACCTCGTCTGCAATCTCGTGATTGCATAGACATGGTGCTTCCCCTAGTGCACTGTGTCCGGCGTCCGAACACATAAGGACCTTTTTTCTATTTTTTTTTAAAGGGCCATTTTAAATTAAAAAAAAAACTTTTTTACATTTTTTTGTGACTGCCTGGGGGGGGGGGGGGGGGGGGCGCCCATGCGCCCCCTTTGGACGGGCCGCCACTGATCAGCAGTATGACTTGTGACTTCTATCAGTGTCTGGTTATAGCTTGTAGGAGGAGTTTTCATTCTCCCCTGATTGTCCTCTGAGGTTGCAAGACTCCTGATCCTCTGTCTGGACAGTGCTGATTAGCCCTGTGCTGATCACATACACTCTCCCAAGAAAAAAAAAACTCTCTAGCAATACACACCAAACTGAGCATGTGGCATTTGTCCCCTAGCCTCTGTTCTATCAGGAGATGGAATGGGGAATGTGGAAGAAGGTAGGAACAGAGAAGACAGGACCAAACAGCCTTTTTACACAATGTAGAGTAATAACCCCTTAGGTTCCACAGTGAGTATAACAGGCATGTTTTACTACATATACATGTAAAAAATAAGGTGTCCCTGCCTTCCACTTCTGAGAACTCTCTGCTTTTCTCATACTTGGTCATGGACTCATATATTGTGCTGCACTAATTTTTTTTACATGTGATTTGAGGTGTTGTGATTAACCTATAGTGTACAGCTTGCATTTTCCGCTTACTTGATTTTTGTGTGCGCTGACTGTTTTCAAATTTTTCATATTTTTTTTTTACTGCATATACAGACTGATTTTACTGTTGTGAGTTTAATAACACTTTAAGTTAAAAGAAGAATTGATATATATATATATATATATATATATATATATATATATATATATATACATATATGTTACAGTTATCAATACATAGTACTATTTTAATAATTGAAGTGATTGTAAAGCTTTGTTTTTTTATTTTATTTAAATAACAAACACGGTATACTTACCCTCTCTGTGCAATTGTTTTGCACAGAGCAGCCGCAATCCTCCTCTTCATGGGTCCCCCATTGGTGCTCCTTGCTCCTCCCCGCATGATGTGCCCCCATAGCAATGCTTGGGGGCACTCATGAGTGTTCACTTCCAAGCCCTGCTCTGTGTGTCCATAAGACACACAGAGCGGGGCTCCGCCCTGTCCCCTGTTCCTCATTACTAGCTGTGATTGACAGCAGTAGGAGCCAATGGCTCTTGTTGCTATATCTGAGCCAAGGAGGAGGGAGAGAGCTTCAGCTTTCGTGCACATTGCTGGATCGAGATCAAACTAAGGTATGTATTTAGGGGGGTTGCGGGGGAGCTAAAAGCAGAAGGTTTTTTTACCTTACTTCATAAAATGCGGTAAGGTACAGTAGAAAACCTTCTACCTTCACAACCACTTTCATAATAACTCTCCCTTTCTTCTCACATCCAAAAGAAAAGTGAGAACCAGTTGCAAACTACAGCCTTTGTTTACATTTTGTGATGCTGTAATCGATTACAGTAATGACGTTATACAGAGCCAATTTTATTGGCTCTGTATTCTCTTTGTATGATCTGCTGTGTCCAATGGATATATATGCTCACAGTGCAGTGCTCATGCACGTGCTAAAGGGCATGCACAAGTAAGGTAAAAAATTGATGTTTAAAAAAGTGTTGATCGATGCTTCAGGGTCCATTATGTACAACGGGCAGATGGCAAGTGGTTAATGTACTGATCTAGTGGAACTACATAGTTATGAGATAATTTCCTGTTCTGTGTCCTGTTGTTTTCCAATAAACAGGAAGGTCTCAGTCATGTGTCCAGCACAATCCCAACAGGTAAGAATCATATCTTTAGCAGCTCTCCAACAGGTTTTGGATCCAGCTACAGCCAAAGTACTATACACTACTGCAGATACAGCTATCAAAACTATCTCTGTAAAAGTCAAAAAGTGTTTCATCAAAGTTCTCAGTTGCTTTTCTGACAAACCAGAATTACCAGTCCTAAAAATGTAAAATGAAGATACTGCTTGTAAGAGAGGGTGCATTGAACTGTATACAAGAGCCCAGACTAAACCTACCTACAGATACGTGGGCAGAGAAAGATCAAAAACTCAGAAAACAACATCCTTTAGCATAGATAACTATCAAATAGTGCACATATTATTATTATTATTATTAATAACGATTTATATAGCGCCAACAGTTTATACAGCGCTTTACAATGTAGAGGGGGACAGCACAATTACAGTACAGTTCAATACATTAGGGACAGGAGGACCCTGCTCGTAGAGCTTACATTCTAAAGGGACGGGGTGGTGGTACAAAAGGTAATAGATGCGGGGAATGATTTGATGCAAGTATGAAACTGCAAATAAAATGTAGAAAGAACTACAAATAATACATTAGTAGCAAAAAACTGTACTTAATTAATAGGCCAGCACATGCAGGACTATATAAGATATACTTTAGAAATGATGGAATGCCTACGAGCTATAGGAGAAGAACGTAAAGACTTTCATACAGCAGAACTACCACTCAATGGTCCCCCAGACAGCTATGAGATATTTGTTACAATCCAGATGATGAGCTTACCCTGGAATATAAATAAGGCAAGTTTATGGGTGAAAACAAGTGAAAAGTAGAAAAGTAAAAATGTTCCTATGCTCCTATAAGCAGTTGTGGGGTTAATTGCCTTGTGCGACCATATCGCCCCTGCCTGGCAACTTCCCGGCAGGGCTGCCACCCCCCCCCCCCCCCATAACAAGTAATCTGTTGGGTTTTACAATGAAAAAAAAAATACAGTGTGACAAAATGTGAGCATTACTAATGTTATGAAAGACTTGGAAACAATAGGACTGAACAGAAAATGAATGTATGCCCAGGGATGAATGTCCAGAATGTAAACTTTGTGCCTTCTGAGCATGCCCCCCTGGGTGCATACTGCCCTAAATGATAATACCTATTGGTGCACCTAACAACCCCTTCCAGCCGCAGCAGCTTTCAGCCTCTCCTAAAGATTAACAGTCCGAATATGCCCAGTGTATCCAATGCTCAGCACATTAACCCTGTGAGGAAATGTCACAACCTCACACTTATTTTGAACCATTAATCCAGCTGTTAACAGATACAGCAAAGAAAACAGCACTGTATCACTTTATTTCCTGATAAGAGAACGTAGGAATACACGTAGAGGCTTCATATTTATCCAATTCACTCATTTTTATTTAAAAATAATGGGATTTTTAAAAATACTAGTCAGTTTTTCACTGTTTAAGAATCATTGCGCAATTTGACCATCTTGCAATAGGATTGCAGAGTTCTAGTTAATCCCATTAAGGACTGTCCTTTCCATATGGAGAGTGATGTATAGTTGAAAGTCATGAGCTCACTCATTTGTAATAAGCAGTATATCTACATGGGTATAGTATGAAAATTAATGTTGCAATTCTTATTCCTCATAAAAGGTCTAGATTGTTTGTAGGGCCCACATGGGCTATAGTAATAATGAGACAAGCTAACCTCCTGTGAATAAACTGTATGTGGCAAAAACAATCCAAAAGTCCTTATGAATAAGGTACATATGAAACAAATTGTCTTGACTGGAGTGTTCTTGACTTGAGATTTTCAGTTTCTTCACTGACTAGCAAAAGACATTACAATGACAAAATGTGCATCAAGTAAGATAAGTCTTTTTCACCTATAGAGAAAAAAAGAACATTAAGTCATACTAGTACGAATTCATAAAAAAAATCTAATACTACTCATCTCACAATATTTAAAGCAATTGTCCCAAACAGCTTTCTTTTCCCTTCCACTGGCATTGTATTTTTATGCACTTGTTTTCAGCAGCCATCAATGGGCGCATCCCTCTTTATGCACACTGGCCATTTAGCCCCGATGTATGAGACTCCGGCATTTAGGTGCAGGTGGAAGGCACAAGCACACAATCCAGCTCCACTGCCAGCAGCCTGTGACACTCTATGAAAGGATGAAAGCTGCTGCTGCTGGAAGGGGCTAACGTTTAGGGCATTATGCACCCAGGAACCAATACTCGGAAAACAGGCTGATTGCGTTTTCAACATTTGTACCTGGATGCATTCTGCCCCTAACAATATTGCCGCTCTATACACCATCAGGCTCTGTCCAGCCACAGCAGCATTTTTTCTGTCTCTCGTAGAGTTTTACAGGCTGCGGCTGGATGGTGTGCTGTGCCTTCCGCATGCACCTAAATACCAAAGTTCCAAAGTCCCATGCATAGGGGTCTAAATGCCCAATGTGCATGAGGTCTAATGGAATTCTTCCATTGATTACCTCCTGTCCTTAGCTGCTGAGAGGCTTTGTATTCCTTTCTAGAAGTATCCAGAAGGTTCTTTAATTGGTTCATGGATTTTTGATAAAAATATGTTTGTATATATACTTGGCAGCAATAATAAAACACTTATTATGCACTATCATCTCTTTATCTGTACATGCCGAAGGTAAGATGTGATATTTACTTACCTTTACAATCATGATGGCTGCACTGTAAATTAAGTTCAAGATAAAGAGGATGAAGAATGTAGTAGCTGTGTACCATAGACTATCCTCGTCATCCTCACTGCTGTCCTCCCAGATGAAGTGCACTAAAGTGGGAAAGATTCATTATTGATTTACTGGTATTTAGGTAACATAAGGAAGGCACACAATTTCTTACTTTCATGCATCAAGGTCTCCAGTCACTGGTGTATGCCGAGCATGAGATGAGACTAAAATGAAGACACTCCTTCAGGAGTTTAGGAACTGTAAAGGGACATGAATCTGATTCAAAGCTCAGTTCTACTGACAGAAATGGAATAGTATAACTCGCCTACTGTATATAGCTCTGATTTGCTGATGTAAATTCCCATGCCACGCATTGGGAATGCTAGGTTTTCAGTCTAGGTGTTAGAGATTCCCCATGGACCTCTATGACTTCTGCAGACAGTTTAATTTAAAGCCCAACACCAGGAAAATATTCTTTTTTTTAAACCCTTCAAAAAAAGATGTTATCTCAAATGACTAAACTGCAGATGGTTGCTAGCTACTTTAAAAAATCATAACTTGATGTGATTAAGAGCTGCGGCTGCAGCAGTGAAGGATCCTGTTGTCTGCCCTTCCTTTCCTCTCCATTCGTCCATTCACAAAATATCTCCTATTCTTTTTACAAAATGCAAGCCGTTCTGTGAATTGACAAGGGGAGAAGAGGGCCAAGTAAATCACATGTAGGGTTAATCTGCTCTAATTCTTTGATATTAGTTTGAATAAATGCGTCTAGTACCCATTTGGTGGCCCATGGGTACCTTGCATCTTAGCCATGCCATGACCTAAATTTGATTCATATTGAAAACTGGAAAAATCATGGACATTTAAAGGCACATTTGTATAAAAACAACAAATTTTATTAACTTGTGTTAACAATGTTTGTATACAATATAACAGTTAGGTAAAAAACTTCTTCTGTTTAAAACAATATCAGTCACAGACAGAGTGTCAATCCCCTCTTTAAACAGAAGAAGTTTTTACCTAACTGTTATAATATATACAAAAAATGTTAAGACAGATTAATAAAATTTGTTATTTTTACACAAACGTGCCTTTAAAGTCCATGATTTTTCCAGTTTTCAATATGTATCTAATACTTGATAGCTGAGATTATCTTGCTTGCAGCATCTAGTAATGATTAAACTCTAAAGGCCCGTACACACGATACGAAAATCGGATGGTAAAGTCCGTTAGATGAGGTGTCTGACGATTTTCGGATCGTTAGTACGGTGCTTTCAACAGCCAATTTCACTTTTTCGGCAGACTAAAGCTGGATGTGCAGACTATAAAATTTTTGTTGTAAGTGAACTCAACGTCCGATTTTAGTTTCATTAGAACGGTTTTCGTATGAAAAAAATCCTAAGAGCAAGACTACTCATGCTCAGAAACAAAAGAATACATACAAAACTTTTCAACACATTACGTCACTTCTGACATTGTATTCTGTCGTATGAAAATTTTCGTATTGTGAGTAAACACTTCACTTTCGACATGAAGCAAACATGAAAATGGACGTTCGGTCATCCGAAAATCTTAGCACGTGTACGAGGCTTAAAGCAACTTGCGCATGTTGGGGACAGAAAACCTTCATTTGAAACAGCTGATGGAGTGTTTAATGGTTTGCATGATTACGATTTGGAAGGGTTCATGGACACTCCATATGGAAGATACCATGCGCATAGAGCATCTTATATAGTTACACTGTGGATGCTCAGCTAAGTTTGAAAAGGTGTGAGAGGGGTTGACTTCTTTATGTAACCTTGGATTGGCAGTAATATACATTCCCTAAATGTTTTACGCTGTAAAATTTTATGTTACTTTTCATCTGTAATTTTCTTTTACTTTTTCCACTCTGGAACACAATTTGTTTCAATAAAGTTCTTTCTGTTTTTTTTTTTTTTATGTTTGAAGGGTTCAATTTAAGACTAAAATCCCTAGGCCTGGTGCAAAAGTCAATACCATATATACTTGAGTATAAGTCGAGATTTTCAGCCCTTTTTTTAGGCTTAAAGTTCCCCCCTCGACTTATACTCGAGTCACCTCCGTCTGCCTACATGATCAGCGTGTCATGCAAACAGAGGGCGGCCAGAGTGCGATAATACCATTTGGCAGCCATTCCACTGTTCAAAAGCCGCGCCTCCTCCTCATCTGTGATAGGCAGAACACTCCATTTCCCAGCAGTCAGTGTACAGCCTATCACGGACATCCTCTCATCCTCGTCCATGGTATGAGAATGAGAGAATGTCCGTGATAGGCTGACCGCTGACTGCTGGGAAATGGAGTGTTCTGCCTATCGCAGATGAGGAGAAGGCGCGGCTTTTGAACAGTGGAATGGCCGCCGAATGGTATTATCACACACTGATGGGTGGATGCAGAGCGGCACACGGAGGATGCAGATCACCACACGGAGGCTGCACAGGACACAGGTAGGCTGCACAGGGACACATGCACAGAACACAGGGACACATGCACAGGACACAGGTAGGCTGCACAGGACACATGCACAGGACACAGGTAGGCTGCACAGGACACATGCACAGGTCACAGGTAGGCTGCACAGGACACATGCACAGGACACAGGTAGGCTGCACAGGACACAGGTAGGCTGCACAGGACACAGGGAGGCATGCAGCTGCAGATGGGCATTGCTGACCCTCTTTTCCACTTACAGTAGCTGCTGCATTTCTCACCCTCGCCTTATACTCGGGTCAATACGTTTTTTCCAGTTTTTTGTGGTACATTAGGGGCCTCGACTTGTATTCGGATCGACCTATACTCGAGTATACAATTTTAAGAGTACTGCACTGAAATTAAAATAAAAAGATGTTTCTTATGAACAGTCCTGTTTTGTAACAGGATAAGCAATGTAAGTTTAAGGCTATGTTCACACTAGCCCACACAGTAAAACGCAGCATTTTACTGTGTGGGCAGCTCCCAGTGTCGGCTCCGGCAAGGGGGTAGTGCAAAGTACTTTTCAGCACATCGCTTACTTTTTTCCTTTTGTTTTAACTTTACTTGTAGTGTCACATAGTGACTCTTCATTCATGTCTCTGCAGAGTGGTGTGGTACATTGCACTGCAGTGTGGTGACTTGCGTTGCCATCTAGTGTGCTGCAGAAAACTGCTGACATGTTTCACTTTCAACAGTGCACTGCACCACACATCACACCAACGTTGTAGTGTGAACAACTGCTTTTTATGTGCCTTGGCGGTGAACCTGTGTTTATCCAGTGTGGAAGGAGCCCTAAATTTGTTTCTTTTTTAATTTTTTTAATTTATTTTCTCAGGGTAGTCTTTCAGAATTGAGCCACTCTTTTCAAAATATAAGGGTCTGATGCTGGCAGCCAAAGCAAATTTTGGCGCACTCAGTGCCTAGAAAGCAAACTACATAGACTACTATGTGTACTGATAAGTGAAAGCAGTGTCAGGAGGGGTTACTAAGCCTCATGCCTTTTAGTGATTTGCAAAGTATACAAATATGACGAGTTTAGCATTGTGCACCAGATGGGTGCAGGAGAGTATAGCAGCCACAAGGCCTTCATAGTGAACGCCAAGGGTCAAGTGGAAGGTGTCAAAAGCACAAGGCAGGTGAGCTGTGTCACCTATGTACAATTCATTTATTTTTTCGCTTTACATGAAGTTTTCCAATTAAGTGTCACTGTGTACAGGGGAAGATTTCATCACAATGTGCATTTATCAGGAAATCAGTAATCAATATAAGTACAATCAGTATGCCCTCCTCTCGAGGTGACAGGTCAAGCCTTCACTCCTGGTATAAACAAGGCCAAGGATAAATTCAAAGGAAAAATCAAGCCTTCACTCTGCAGAACCAGTGTTGCTTCTTTTGTGTCTTTCTTGCCACACTCATCTTTGGCCTTTGGGAGGTCATTAATGTTGTAATTCCTGCACATTTGCACAGTTACATCATACCTGGTTCAATTATTGGCATCAATGAGCCAGAGTATACACTACAGTGTACATTCCAATTGAAAAAAATGTTGTGCAATGTGTTCCCAATGCAGGAGCTAATGCAAATGTCTGTGAATGCTATCCTGGGTCTGAACCCTTGGTTAGTATTGAAAAAAAACTGAAAAGAGTGCAGCAATAGGAATATTAGCAGGATCATTAGATATTTAGAGACAGTTCTTTAGCACACATGTATTCATAAAAGTGTAATTCTGAAGTTGGATATGCAGGTTGTAACTCATTGGTGGAAAATAGTTTTTTAGGTTGGCATATTGAATATTCTAATATGTAACATATAACTGTTTATTGAGTATGACACCCTTTCTTTTCATAATCAAAGGAATTAAAAATGGCTCTAACACCACTTTTCTGGCGGTATTTCCACTAAGTCCAGGGAATTCTTAATTCAGACAGGCCTTTGTGCCAGTCTTAGAAACATTACTGACACATGCAGCAAATTCAGGTAGTTCTTACTATTGCCACTTTAATGCCGCGTACACTTGATCGGAATTTCCGTCGGAAAAATCTTGTATGGTTTTTCTGACGGAATTCCGCGCAAGCTTGGCTTGCATACACACGGTCACACAAAAGTTCTCTGAGCTTTCGACCGCCAAGAACGCGGTGACGTACAACACTACGACGAGCCGAGAAAATGAAGTTTAATGCTTCCGAGCATGCGTCGAATTGTTTCCGAGCATAAGTAGGAATTTTGCGCGTCGGAATTGCTGCAGACAATCGGAATTTCCGATAGCAGCCTTTTCCGTCGGAAAAATAGAAAACCTGCTCTCAATCTTTTGCTGGCGGAAATTCCGCCAGCAAAAGTCCGATGGAGCATACACACGGTCGGAATTTCCGACCAAAAGCTCACATCGGACTTTTGCTGGCGGAATTTCCGATCGTGTGTACGCGGCATAAGATTTTATCTTTATGGCAGCATTGAATTCTAAAAGAATTCTTCTAGTTCTTCATTTAGGAAAGTAGAGGGAAGCTGTCAAGTATGTGATAGTTTCCTGCACAGAGCTGTATCTCCTGCCTCATTTAGTGGTCAGTCTGGAGATTTCCTGGCCGAAAGCTAGATGTAAACAAAAAAAACGGGGATACAGCGGATATCATTACCTACATATAGGCAATGCTTGTATTTGGGAAATGACTTGTCACTGGGTGGATGGAGTTTGATGGGAAAATGAGAGACTAATTTCTCATCGGGTCCACTCCACTTTTAAGTGACAGTGCACTGCAGAAAGCTACTATAGGACTAAATAGTGGCTATGGAACTGCCCACTGCCCATTCAGTAGTGGAGCAGACCTAATGGGGAACTAGTCTCTCAATTTCCCATCAGGCTCTGCCCACCCTAGTATAAAAATCCTTAGCTATATTACTGTCAGTGTGACTGGTGCAGTGGCCGGGGGAGGATGGGGGTGTACTGGGGAAGGTGTGCCCTGTGTGGACATTCATGTGTATGTACCTGTCACCCATGCCCCAATGGAATTCATCCTTTTACAAATTCCCCTAAATATGTTCTAAGGAAGAAATCAGCTGTCCTGTGTATGTTACAAATCTCTATGTTTTTGGTAAAGAAGTATGTGCCAAACCCTTTTATTTAAGTTTTCTTGTTAGGAGTTTAGAAATGAAAAAGCAGCAATAATGTGCACATATTCACATTAAGGGCTCATTCAGATAGTCGCTGACATCAGTGTGCAGACAGTGTGTGTTCCACTTGTGCTCCTGCACATATGTCAGATTTTGATATGTGGTTGTGTCCCTGCAGCTATTGCATCTACATTCACCTATATAGGCTGCCTATGTGCAGCTCCGATTGGATGCAGACGCAAAAGACAGCGGCTCAGCATGCAGGACAGGTGTCCTTAGGTGTTTATTTAAAAATGTTTTCACAAGATTCATGCGACTTTCACACAGGATTCCCATGTTTCTGTTTGAACCCAGTTAGAAAAAGGTTTAAATCTTGGGTGAAAGCTGTGTGATTCTTGCATAACAACATAAATAAATAGATCCCTTCAAGTGTGGGAAAAGAGAAAAGATGTTCTTAGCTCTTAGCTCTCAGCTGTCTTGAGCTCAGTTAGAGTGATCTAACCTCACTTTCTGTTCTGGGGATTAGTAAATGTAAAGAGGAAAGGATCGCTGCTACTCCCGACCAGCCCAGGTGAAGAAATGATAAAGAGCAGCCTCAGCCTGCATGGCATCGGGGTGTGTGGTTTGGTGGAGACATATATGCTGAGGCCACTCTTTATCGTTATTTGACCTGGGCTGGTCAGGAGTAGCGACAATCCTTTCCTATTTACATTTACTAACCCCCTGGATTGGTACCAGGACAAGCCTGCACACTATGTTCTGGGACACAGGGATATACTTTTACCTCTACTTTGTGCCATAAGCAATAAAACAGGTCTCACTTTCTGTCCCACTAACAATGGTTCACCAGATTGGAAACATTTGAAAATAGGGGCACAGAACTAAAATTCAAGAGAGGTTCTAGCTTCCCCCTACTCTACTAAAGAAAAGCATTTTTAATTTTTATTTTTTTCTGTGTTATTGATGGAGAATTCTCACTTTCTGTCTGGTAAAACGTTGTCAGCATTAGAGGAGGTGGAGGTAACTGAGCACCCAAAGCCATTAAAATGTGGCTGTACATAAACTTTAATGTATAATACAGTACGCTAACAAAAACCTTTATCATTGCCATAATTTTAATTTCCGCTTCTTTGTGTAGCATACATTTCCTAATGCTTTATCAGAACCCAGATACGTAAAGACAGACTGAGTTTAGTAAGATAATGTTATAAAAGAGTTTATTGAGCAATAAGCACATGCCATAACAGACACAAAGTGAAATCCAATGTTTCACACATTAGAAGCAGAGGGAAGGGTATATGCAAGTTAATGATGCAGATTACATACACAAGGGAGATTGCTGGAGACCTTGATAAATAATGATAAATAATGTTATTACAATGCAGCTTCTGTCTGGAGATAAAATCATTGTCAATACTGATATGTGCAATGTTGACAACACTTCTTTTCAAGTGACTCTGTTCCTCTGTTCAATATAATTACATTCAAACTGTAAAAGCTGCATTGCCTTAACATTGGCATAATTCTGTGGCTCTAAAACACTACAGACCGATGGACAGACAACACACCAAAGTGATGGCATGTCCTGAATACAACATTTCATTGGTAAAAAAAAAAGATAAAGCCAATGAAACAACTTTAGATATGGAAGCTATCACGGTCATTTACCCCTGTTCTTCGTTATGGATTTTGATGAAATCTTTCTAATTCCCCCGGAGCAGGAAATTGTCGCCCCTCGGTTCCACTCTGATTTATAAACAAGGGCTCTGCTGAACATAATATAGGTTTCATTATCGTCAGTCAATATGGGTTCAGTGTTTATGTACATATCTTCCCCTATGATTGAATGATTCTTCTTCCATTGAACATATATATTCTTGTGACTGAAGCCTTTAAACAGACAAATAACATCCACAAATTCATCATTAAATTTTTCAACTGCTGGTGCGAACAGAAAGATTGTTGGTTCCTTTGGTTGATCTGTAGGAAAAAATCGTTACATAAATATCATTTATATTTCTATAACAGCATGTAAGAACACCTTTTACATTTATATAAAGGCATGCTATAGACAAAAGCAGCTGGGATGATAATAAAAAACACAAAGTCTAAAGGTAAAGATCACAGACACCTCAGGTGTGCTTTGAAAGTTTATGGTTACATAGACTGGACTTTTGCTAAAACATCCTCAAGGCCAAAAAAAAAATACAAGAGCATCAAAATCCCATCCATTCTACCTGCGGCTCCTTAGGGGGTGTACTACACTACTCTTTAAGGAAAAGGGAAATTCTTTATAAATGAGAACATTCTCAGGCAGATAGACAAAACTGAAATTTTACTTGGATAACCTGTTTGTTACGTTAAGAGATTTCAGTAACGTCCTGCTTTGAAATCTTAAGCAATGTTTTTAGACTTTCCCAGTTCACCTCTGCAAACTACAGAACACTTAGTCCCTAAGAAGAAGAGGAGAGGGGGGCATCCTGCTCCTCCGTAGATAAAGTGCTGTGAGTGTGCATTGTCACCCTAGGGCAGAAAGGGGTTGATTTACTAAAACTGGAGAGTGCAAAGTTTGGTGCAGCTGTGCATGGTAGCCAATCAGCTTCTAACTTCAGCTTGCTCTATTAAGCTTTGATAATCAAACATGGAAGCTGATTGGTTTTTATGCAGAGCTGTGTCCGAATCAACTAGTGAAAATAAAGAAAAACCGCTTGAAAAAAAGAAAACAAATTCAGCTACCACATCTGAGGATTGGTAAGTTGCAATATGCCTTTTGGCAACTGACCCTTTCGACAATTTAACATAGAGAAAGCAAGATATTGCTTGGGTGGTCAACGAATAAACCGATGTACCTGGAAATACTTGCTCTATGGACCAAATAACTCTTTAAGAGGGTAAGCTGAGCAAAAAGGTTCACTTTAAAATTAAATTCCAGTACATTTTTGTTTTATTTATTAGGAATGATTAGGTTCTTATTTATGTTTTTACCCCCTTTGTTTCCTGAGCAGTAGAGCTCTATGTTAGGACACAATTGCGTATTACCGGAACAGGATATAAAGGTAAATCTCTCCAACAGACAACATTACCGAGTTTCCAACCTCACTATATCCAAAACTGAGGCTGGCCATACCTGTTCAATTTTCTTGTACAATTTTCCTTTGGATTTACCAAAAAACATATAATATGAGGTCAAAACTTCAACTTTTAACTTTATCCAATTAGGCAGGCCCTAATTTCTAAAGGGAATTGTACAAGAAAATTCAACATGTATGGCCAGCCTTAGTTAGAGTTGGGGCTTAAAGCTGAAGTACAGCCATGGAACCCTTCTCCCTACTAAACAATCACACTACCCCTCTAGCCAATAAACCCAGTAATTAAAAAAACAAAGCAAAAAAAAAAACATTTTTTAAAGGGCTGTGAATATACACCTAAAGCTATGGCCATGTGGTGTGCTAGGTACCAAGTACCTCTCTACTGTACTGCAGTATGGGAAGGTCCTTCTTCAGGTGCCCACATCACTTCCCTATTGGGTCCATTGGCTCAGTCCTTGCAGGGTCCTGAAGACTCGAGTTGCAGTGTGCTGACGCCACAATGAAAGGTGGCGACAAGACCAAATGACAGCAGTTCTGAACTGCAGTGGTGAATCATTGGTCTTAATTGCCAGAAGAGGAGCCATAGAGGGTCAAGTGACAATGAACTGAGGTAATTGTAAAAGAACTTAGGATGTTTTTTTGTGGGTATGGTTTGTAGAGAGGGGTAGAATATTGGAGACTGGAGATGAACTTTAATAGCTACAGAAAATGAATTGTCTACTCAACTTTAGTACAGTACATGTAACTTGTAGTGAAAAACATTGACATTAATTTAACAGATGCCAGACTTTTTTTTAACCATTTTCTAAAACACATGATAAATAACACCTAATAGCATAAATAACACATAACATATACTGTAAATGTGACAGAAAAAATTTGTACCTTCTCTGTTGTTTTTAATAGATTTTTCTACTGGGGATGAAAGGGCACTGTGTTCAACATTGCAGGTAAAGGGTACTTTAGACTCCCAGTCGCTTAAACGAATCTTGAGGGTACTATTAACAGTATATGTTCCATCAAAGTTTTGTTCAGGCTTCGATGTCACTCCCTGAGCATCACTGTGCTTCCAACTGATGTTTAAAGATTCTGTAGAGTTTAATATTGATACCACACAAGTAAGTTTTGGTTCCTTCGTGATCAGCAAGTCTTTTGGGGAAGGAGGGAGAAGGACAACCCTTGGATGGAAACAGGATGACGCTGAAAATGAAAGCCACAGTGTAAAATATTCATAGCCACTCATAGCTGGCAGTAAACAAATGCAATGACCTACAGATTAAAAAGCTTAAAGTGTTACTAAACCCACAACAGTAAAATCTGTTTGTATATGCAGACTAGCATGCTTGTTATACTCACTGTGGAACTTAAGGGGTTAATCCTCTGCATTGTGTAAAAAGGCTGTTTTATCCTGTATGCATAGATCCTTCCCTCCTGCACTGTCTATCTGGGGTAGGCCAGCTAACACAGGCAGGGTAGCCAACCTGCACATGCTCAGTTGTGTCTCTATTGCTGAAGAGAACATTTCCTTGTTGATCAAAGCTAGCCAGGTCACATGATAATGGCATCACACATGTGGGCATGTATACAGGCTATAGTGGAGATCTCCTCCTACCTGAACACAGAGCTCTGGACAAACTCTGCAGGTTATCATGTAACCGTGGTATACAGATCAGCCAAAAAGGTATATGGTGGCAGTATTTTAATGTAAAAAGAAGATTTATAAGCTATGGGCACTGTAGAGGGGCAGATTAACTATTTTCATATTACTTGGTTTAGTAACACTTTAAGGGCCCTTTCACACTGATCCATTTTTTCTGCATTTTTACCTTGCAAGAAAAACGCAGGAAAAATGTTTTCCTTAAAAATCTATGGCACTTTTTACACAACTGCTAGAAAAACCGTGGTAAAAACGCATCCGCGATTTGCGTTTTCGGTGCATTTTTGAGTCACATGTTCATTTTTCGCAGGTGCAGGTGGCCTAAAAATGCACCAAAAATGCAGGGCAAATGCATCTGAAACACAGCAAAATCATATGCGTTTTTACCCTGATTTTGCTACAGAGCAGTGTGAAAGGGGCCTAAGGGCTATGCAGATTGGCCGAATAGCGGGCGGTATTGGCCTTTTCAATAGTACCGGCCATTGTTTGACCCGTTTGTACGGCAGCTGGTCTATCAGATGCCTGCCGAACATCCGGCTTCTGTCGAAGGGGCACGATCTTCCCATCTGCCAATGGCTGAGAGCGCTGACTGGTGTTTTCTGGTTGGAGGGTAGGCACCCCCCTGTCAAAACACAATAGCTCAGTGGGGGGAGATCGCTGTACTAACATCGAATAGTTAGTACAGAATTTCCTCCTGAGCTCTTCAGTAGAACTAATAGTGTTTACTAGGCTTTACTATGCCATTATTGTGACCCTAAGCATTATAATTTCCAATACTGCTTTTATAAACATTTTGGGGCTGATTTACTAAAACCGGAGAGTGCAAATCCGGTGCAGCTGTGCATGGTAGCCAATCAAGCTTTTAACTTCAAGTTGTTTAATTAAACTTTGCCAAAGGTTTCTATGCAGAGCTGCTCCATATTTTACACTATCCAGTTTTAGAAAGTCAACACCTTTACGCCAAACTAATATTTGTTTCAGGGATTATCATTACATGCGCAGGGAAGACTGAAAACTGAAGGGGGAAAAAAAGAGATGGAGATTTGCCCATTACAACCAATCTGATCTCTTACCATATTTTACATTTGTACTATAAAAATAACATTTAGTTCAAATGTGGTTACTTTGGGCAGAAAAAAATCATTTTCTCTTCCTCTGGTTTTGATACATTACCTTCTAAACACCCCAGTAAATTCACAGTACACATTAGCACTAGTATACAATTTTAATAGTAAAATTTTTGTTTTGTTCAGATTAGGAATGGTCTACCCTGTTCCCTTTCAGTAAGTGTGAGTCATTCACACGAGGCGGACTCCGCTTCCACGGAGCCTGCCTCGGTCCGCCGCCTCAGCTGGAGATCTCTCCGTTGATCTCCGCTGAGCCGGCGGATGACAGATCCCTCTCTGCTCACTGAGCGGGGAGGGGCTTGTCAGGCGCTGCTGCTGCCTATGGAGGGATCGGATGAAAACAGACAGCATGTCCGTTTTTATCAGATCTCACCCGATCTGATCCACCAGCGAGGGATCCAGACGTAGGGTCATCTGTCTGCTTTTAGCGGTTTGGACGGTATCGGATGTCAGCGGACATGTCTCCGTTGACATCCGTCGCTCCATAGGCTAACATGGAGCGCCCGTTCAGGTCCGCCGTCAAAACTGACAGGCAGACCTGAACGGTCCGATCGTGTGAAAGGGGCCTAAATTGTCGTCCTGCTGCACCAAGCCGTCTAAAGTTTTGATTCACAAAGAGTGTAATATTAATTCGCTTAATGTTAACACAAATAAAGAAGAAAACAAATTCTTTATCAACAATTGATTAAAAGACATTCCGATGTAAAAGTAAACAGAAATTCCTCCCTCGGTGGCAGAACTGGTTTTGATTCAAGAACTAATACAGTTTTTTGGGTTTTTTTTTAAGTCAGTCTAAGACTATTTATGCTGCCAAGATGAATTTGCTGCCAGGCTTTCCTTACCAATTTTACTGACAGCCTGTGTTGGGAAAAAGCTCTTTTCTATCAGTGAAAAGTTCAAGGTTTTATATTCAGTAAACCTTTCCGATTAGTTGTAACAGAGATACAGCTACACAATGCCTATTTGCATTCTTAGCACACCTGCATAGGATCCGCTTACCCAAGTGCCTTAGGGGTAGGGGTCAATTATATTTGCTCACAGCACAAGTTACACATATTGTTACATAATCTAGACCTAAAGGAGGTTACTTATTAAGAAAATAAACCTTTAAACGTCATATATTAGTGCTTTTTTAAACAACTGTGTCTGCACACATCAATGTTTTATTACCCCTCCCTCCTCTGCATGGTGGTATAAGGCAGGTAGCGTATCATGTTGCGACTCAGGAGACTGATGTCACTGATGTTATGCATGCTGCTGTTTGTTTCCCTTCGGTATGTATATGAGAATGTCTATATATTTAACAATTTCAGTAACTACATTTGTTGTGCATGTGTTTACAGCTGGGCATGTTATTCTTACCTTTACATTTGCTTATGCTTTCTTTAATTGGTTTAGGACTTTCTGATTGAACTTGATGGTTCACCTTACAAGTGTAAATAAATCCAGCATCCCAATCTGTCTGGGAAATGCTAAGTTTGCTTGTTATAATCTTTTCTTGGCTATCCATGTTGTTTGATGGGACATCAGAAATTGCCTTTCCATCCTGAAGCCATGTTATATTAACGTCCTTAGGTGAGAATCCACTAATAAGGCAAACAAGGTTAACCAAACCATTTAGCCCACAAGATGATTGGAAAACTTCCACAGTGGGTAGGTTGGATTTGGATGCTAAATGAAAAGATAAAATATCGGTCAAGTATAACAAGCCAAGTGTTCCAAATATACTTGGGAAAATGTATTAGTGCTAGACATTTTATTAGTATTGAGTGTGGTACGTCATTTGTAAATCACTAGAACTGGAATTTAGTTTGAGGCCTAGGGTGGCTGTATTCTAAAAGTGAAGGAGATTCATATTTTTCTGTTAGGCACCTACTTATCCCATACACGGTATACATTTGTTGGGGTAAGTGAATTGTGAAGGGAAGAGCAAAATTCTGAAGATTTCTACAAATTCTTGCCATTTTTAACCTCCTATCCAGCATTGCACCCTGCAGAAATCCACGCCAACTTCCTGCTGTGGCTGGTCTTTCAGTTTAAGTATTGTCATGTTCCTCTTCCCCAGGGCCACTGTCACATGTAAAATCGTCAGAGATCTGTGAATGGATAAACAAGTCCCATCTGCCACTGTGGCAGACAGCTAATAGTTCTAACTAAAAATCTGTTGGAGCCTGGGAACCCATAAAGCTAGAGAACATGACTCCAGGAGCCTGGCAGTGCACCCACGATCTACTGATTGCGGGTATAATGCTTTGCTGGCTCCTGTGAAAATGAAACAATACATTTACATGTTTTACCAGCAAAAATATATGTATTTATTTATTTTAACCAAGGTGAACTTTTTTTTTTTTTTTTTTTTTTTTAGAAAATTTAAATTAAAGTGGAGTTCCACCCCAAAATGGAACTTCCGCTTTAAGGGAAGGTGACCCCCTGACATGCCACATTTGGGTTCCAGATCCTACTTTCTCCCGGGGCACCGCGGTGCCGGAAGTAAATTCACCTCTCCCCCCTCCCTCTCGGCAATCATCTGGGACACGTCACAGGTCCCAGATTATTGCCTGGCCAGTCACAGCGCGCAGCGCGGCTCGCGCATGTGACCCCAGTGACAATGCCGGCACTGCAGAGAGGAGGGGGAGATGGGCGGGGCTTTGTTCCCCCGCATTGCTGGACCGTGGGACAGGTAAGTGTCCGATTATTAAAAGTCAGCAGCTGCAGTATTTGTAGCGGCTAACTTTTATAAATTTATTTATTTTTTGTCGGAACGCCACATTAATCAGTAAAAAGAAAAATGACTTTCTATTTCAGTGAATTTTGGCTCAATCAGCTTTGCCTAAATCACTCTATCCTCTCTTCTGGAGATATAGGAAATGATATGCAAACTTTGTAAACATGCCTTACGCTGTTTGCATAACCTCATTCTATATCTGCATGATATCAAATAAAAAGACTTATGAATTTATATGATAACTGTTATTGGTAGTATGCATCACCCCTGTTATTTATTTTTTTCCCTTTTTTCATTTGTTGTGAGAATGCGATTAACAAAAACAAGGGGCTGAAACATTTGGCCAACAAGTCAAGTCAAGAAAAACAATATACAGTATGTTAGTGTAAATTGAGAGAGACCTAACAGTGCTGGGTCTAGTGGAGTACATTAAGAAACATTTAAATGGATGACGGTCGGACTAGTAAGTAGCAAGCAAAGGGAAGAGGGGGAGGCCTCACTTTTTAGATAACAAGTGCAATTCAATTTAAGAGAGGTGTTGAATGTCACTTGGAGGATTATTGGCTAGGAGTCTGAGTAGATACCATTGACTATGTTAAAGCAGTGCATTATAGATTGTTGAAATTTATACAGGTAAGGATTGAATGAAAGATTCCCAAATGTTGAAGACATTTTTAAACCCTAGTTCCCTTTGCAGGAAGGCCTCCACCCATTCCATGTGAAAATGAATAAAGAGATAGAAGGGGGTTCTGGGTAGACCTACGTATGTAAAATAGTCTTCTGTACTACAAGGGATATTATAGTAAGCAGTTGCTCGCAGCCCCTTGAGATTTTAATGCCTGCGAAATCCTGTTATTGTTTTAATTGTGCATTATTCTTTACTTCAAAATAAATGATTTATCTAATTAATTTGATCTAGGACCTGTATACTGGTAGACTTATACATTTTTTATGTAATGTCTTGTATGCTAATAAGTTAGTGGAAAGAGTGGAAAGAGCAACTTTGCATTTAAATGTCTGTGGCGTGCTACCAGATTTCACTACTAGGAAAGATGGGGGAATCTTTTTTTAATCTGAGCTTCTACAAGGTACATGAATATCTAAACTCCATACACAGAAAATATGAACTTTAACCAGATACTGACTAAGTTAAAATACTATTTTTTGCTAGTAACCCTGATTTAACATACTACAACAGTATAACAGTCTGCTGCTATACTTCGGAACCTTGTGTTTTTTTTTTTTTACTCCTCACCAAATTCTTTGTTGTGTTGTCAAGACAAGTGCCCAAATATTGGTAAAATTACCAGTAAAAGAAATTGTTTTGCTCATACCTGGTATAATCTTGTCCACTTTCTGTCCACTGTTCATGTGATTCACATTACATGTATATGTCTTACTTTTCCAATCAGATGCAGAAATAGTCAGAAGGCTGCATGAGATATACTTTCCGTTGTTACTCATTGTATCAGGGAAGTTTTTTATTCCAGTGGTTATGGAACCTGAATTCCAAGTAACATTCACAGGAGCAGGAAGGTAGTCAGTAGACAAGCACCCAATGGACACTTCTGTTAATGAGGATAAGGCATTACAGCAGGGCAACATGGGGAAAACGGATGGAGGACTTGGATCAGCTGTGGATTAAAACAATAATGTTATCAGATCACAGGGAAAAATAGCAAAGAATCCTAAATCAAGAAAACTGCAAATAGAAAAAAAGTTGATGTTGCTCTTAACCAATAATTTCTTCTGAAGTTTATTATACATATTGCAAAGAATAAAGGTACCTTTTCCATTACCAGCTACAGAGACGCAATGAAGCATTTCAAACAACATATTTGCAGTTAATCTATATTATTGGAAGATTTTCTTATCATTGGTTCTCATGTACTCAGTAGAGCTCATTTCGGAATGATTAAAACATTTGCTAATATTTGCAGCTTAAAAAGAATAAAAAGAAGCGGCGCATTTACATGATGTATATCATATATTCTAAACTAGATGCTCAGGATAAAGCAGTAATATCTTTCAGATCTATTATATGGGTTTTCAAATTTCTCCTACATCCTCATATATTCAACAACATTTATAAGACTTCCAGTTTCAAAGACTAGCAAATATCACTCATATGAGTTTCTAGTTCTCTTAGTGGATACGTTCACCTTTTAACAAAAAAATAAGAAATGCACTTTTTTTGCAGGTAAAAAAATATGCATTTACTATTTTTTGTTTTTGGAGCCTGCAAAGCATAGCACCAGCGATCTGCAGATTGCTGGTACCATGCAGGATTCCAGCAGACCTGTCAGTGTATCTGTTTGCTTGTACCTCACACTGACAAGCAAATACTCACTGACGGGAAGAATGAATGAACTACCAGAGCGCTCAACAGTATCCTGGTAGTTCATTGACAACTACAAGCTGACAGCTGCTAAGGCTGTCAGGTCTTGTAGTTTCCCATTCACAGAGGACTGTGAATGAATGATGAGACTGGGCAGGTGGCGCCCCACATGGCCAAGTTAGTTTCAAAGGGTGACAGTGGGTGACTGGAGAAGATGCCTGCCCGCTGTCACTGGGGAGGGAGGGAGGAGGGGAGAGGGGGAATGACTGCAGCTACTGGAACATGTTACATGTTCCACCCTAAATATGGGTGTAACATATAACATGTTCCAAAAGGTGCACTTATCCTTTATAGTATTTCTTAAAGACAGCATTAGTTAAGTTACAAGGCTAAGGCCCATTTACACCTATGTGTGTATATTTTCATGCAATTTTACAGCTTGTTAGGGAGTGCAGTTTCATGCGTTGCCATTGACTTTTATAGAACTTTTGACTAATAACCACGGATAAAAAATGTAAATGAGCCATGTTCAAAAATGTGCTGCAACACAGCAGATTGCTATGAAAAGGCACCATTTAACAGTATTGTGAACTTAAACACATGTGTTATAGCATATTACAATGCATGTGTTAAATGTATCCTTGTTAATTGATCCTTGAAATTGTTGTCTGTATTGGCTGTTATTAGTTGAATTACCCACTATTGTAATATAGTTTTACTGCAGACTGCTCTCTCTATTGGTATTTTGAAATGCATCTTTGTACGTTTGCCTTTCCATTGCCAGTGTAGTTCAAACAATGTTTTTTCATCATCATTGCCCTAGCAATGCTGGAGATTAAACTGGATGCATTTGAAACATAATTTAAAGGAGAAGTATAGCCAAAGATTTTTTGGCTATGCTTCTCCTATGGATCACAGCAATCGTGTGACCCGGTTTCAGCTAAAGCCTGCTGTTGGCTGACGTAACAAAGCCAGTCCAGGCTCTGAAAAGTTCCCGACCATATGGTCAGGATACACCCAGCAGCCTGGACCAGCACCTGGCTCAGTGATCTGCAAAGAGCCTAAGCCAGCCAGAGAGATGCTGACTGACAGAGTGGAGGGAGGAACTGAGCGATCGCGGTGCTTGATCGCTCAGTTCTCACTACAGAGCCAGCGGGGGACAGATGCAGCATCAGATCAATGCTTCATCCACCTAGGTGAGTATAAGGTTTGTTTTTTTAAAAGCTCATATTTCTCTTTTAAGTCATAAACTGGCTATAGGAATCTATTTTCTTTATTGGCTACACTTTTGAACAAACCTCACATGAGAGAAATATAAGCACCACCATTTTTTTACATTTATTACCTATCATGTAGGCCAACATACTGGTCTCAATGATTTCTGCATGTATATAAGACTGCAGAACAAGCATAGAATGCATTAAGGTGAAAAATCGTGAGGGTTTACAATCCCTTTAAGTTAGAAAAGGGAATAAACACCTGACTTGTTGCTATCAAGTAATACTTCTATAGCCCTTTTCTCCCTGGGCAAACAAAGTGATTTGTATGCTGTTGGGGCAGCCATCTTGGGCACACTAAGTAGAATAACCTACTAGGACATTTTTTGTCAGGAGCCAAGTAACAAATCATGTCTTTAGGTGTGGGAGGAAAGCCATGCAAGCACAGGGAGAACATTCAAAATCCATGCAGATAATGCTAACCACTAAGCCACTGTGCTACCCTATAGGAAACATTACCACTTCCGTTATGCTAGTGTTAGACAAAGTTAATAAGAATATAATGCTTCTCTTAGGTAAAGTAAGCCTATCACCATTCTGAGAACCTCAGTGAAAAAGTCAAAATAATTAGTAGATATGTAGATGTAGCTAAAATGATATGGAAATCTTGATATACCTGAAAAAACACAATAATCTTTATACTTCCTACAGCTTTGTGCCAGTTCCCTGCCAGCACATTGGAGCTAATAACTAATTTATGTCAGAGATCCTAATTATTTATAGAAAAAAATATATTGTTTCCTAGAAGAACAATACTATGATGGTATTGCCTGGATCTGTCCTGTATTGTAACTTTCTTTTGAAGATGTCTTCTATTGTAACTTTCCATTGAAGCTGTCCTGCATTGTAAATTTCCTATTGTCACATCACAAACTAACTCCTTGGCTTCAATGTATATATTATTTTACAGTGCGGCCATATTGACCATCCATTTATGTACTGTATATTCAGTCTGTTTTGTCACCCATAGCATTATCTTCTTCACCAAAGTATGTAGCTACCCCTGTATGCACTGTATGTCAGTTTTGCAATACCGTTGACAAGCTCTTTAATCTGAATCAGGCAATAGATCCTACAATACCCCGTTTTAGTCCATGGCCTCTATGCTGCAGCAACAATATGCCTCAGCAAAAGTACTTTTTGTTATAGATCTCTGGCACGGAGTACATTTTAGCTAATTCTACTAATGTTTTGCTGATTCATCACATATAGCTGACATACTGAGACTCTAATCCAGTGTTTCTCAACTCCAGTCCTCAAGGCGCCCAACAGGTCATGTTTTCAGGATTTCCCTCAGATGAAACAGCTGTTTATTACTAATGCAGTGAAACTGATCAAATCACCTGTGCAAAATAACGGAAAGCCTGAAAACATGACCTGTTGGGGCGCCTTGAGGACTGGAGTTGAGAAACACTGCTCTAATAAACATTGTTGCCTTTGCAGCTTTGTTACTATCATGTTGAAGACATGTAGACTGTAGAGTCATTTTGCTAGTGGTCAGAATAAATTTGAAGATACATATGATTTGCAAATGACATATTCATAGGCAAAACTAAGCACTTTCTCACACCCAGATTATTTGCCTATTGTTGCTATTACAAGAAAACTTGTTTTTTATGGACTTACAGTAGCTTCTTAAAGTGGAGTTCCACCCAAAAGTGGAACTTCCACTCATCAGATTTCTCCCCCCCTCCGGTGACACAGTTGGCACCTTTCAGGGGGGAGGGGGGTACAGATACCTGTATATTACAGGTATCTGTACCCACTTCCGGCATAGATAGCCGCAGAATCTGCGGTTATTTACGCCACTTCCTGCTCCCTCCCCGCTGCCTGCTGGGAAACACACGGGTCCCAGAGACAGCAGGGACCATCCGTATTGTGCTGCGCGACTCGCGCATGCGCAGTAGGGAACCGGGAAGTGAAGCCTCACGGCTTCACTTCCTGATTCCCTTACCGAAGATGGAGGCGGCAGCAGCCAAGGACGAAGAGACGGTTCGGCCTCGGGTGCGGACATCGCGGGCGCCCTGGACAGGTAAGTGTCCACGTTTTAAAAGTCAGCAGCTGCAGTATTTGTAGCTGCTGACTTTTAAAAAAAAAAATTTCGGCGGAGCTCCGCTTGAAGTAGCTTTATAGCAGTATAATAAAATACTATCTGTTTCTGTATTTTATCTGTGAAAACTAAATTGTATTGTAGCTGTATAAAAAAATCTGTCAGCATACACCCATTCTAACATAAATCCAACTTTATGCCCAATTTGCTTGTCAGTAAAAATGTGAAACTATATATAATTCCTTGTTTCACTATGATCTACTGTAATGCATTCAGCAGGAAAATGATTTATTGTGCCTGCATCTAGATTGGCTGAGTCTCCCTGGCAATTTCTATACCTAATTTAGGAAGCTTGCAGAAGAAACCTTGTTTTTCATGCTGTGAAAACCCTCTATGCAGCTCTACTCCATGATTAAACCAGCAAGATTTTGCACAATCCCACTTTTCTAAAAACGAAACATTGCTCAAACAAAGTTACGTACACACTCACCAATTGTTATATTCTAATATGAGTTCCAACTCCCTGATCCCTTGTGCTAAATATTATACCATAAACAACGTATACATTACATTAATTGTACGACTGCAATACATATACTAATTTCTCATTCAGTACATATACCTGTAACTGTAAACCACCTCACTTGTGAATTTCAAAAATTTCTACCATACATTTATAAATAGCATCAATTGTACCTGTATTTGAATAAAAGTCTCTAAAAACATTATTCCAGTATTTCCTTTAGTTCCCAGAGGTTATCACCACCACTTTGAACCCACTTCAAATCACTCCTGTTCCTCACACTATTGCCTTCCTAGATCACTCACTGGAGTTTTTGACCTTCAACCTAATAAGGTCTGGACACGCTTGCTATCATATATAAAAAAAAAAAAAAATCCCCCGGGTCCATCTTCACAGATATTTTTTACCTGTTAAAAACTGTTATAAAAACATAACAGTTCCATTCACATTTTTAGTGCTGCCACAAACAGGACTACCATGAATGGTTGGGGATCATGGACCATCTGTCCAGCTTGCATCCTGGAAGGCTACAGCTGGCCTTGCACCAGTAAGCATAGGAGACAAGGATCTGAGAAAGCACAGACTAAGGGACAGGAATGGCAGGAGTATAGTGCAGCTCTTGGGTGCACGTCTTACAGGTAGACAATAATGCTAGAAAGAGACACCTAAAGCACTGGGTTGCTGGTCTCTCAGGGAGACAGGAGAACAGGGGTATTTTACAGCAATGGAATGCTGAGTATATGTATGAGGAACACAGAGGTATACAGGGGTCCCAGGGAATGCAGGTTCACAGGATACCGTTGGGGTGCTCGAGGAATCAGGACAGGTAGAATAGCTATTGGTACTAACAGGGGAGAACACAGCCTGCATGTACAGCAAAATGTAGGGTCCTTGGAGGGCCAGAGATGCAGAGTCTAAGGAACCACATTGTCTTTTCCAGAGCTCATGAAGGTAAAGATGGGTTGTGCTACAGACAATTCCCAGGTTGTGGTCCTCTGTCACACCCAAGAATGCAACTACTGGGAACTAATAGTTGATAAGCAGGTAAGACTCCCTTGCAGCACTCAGTCTGTAGGTAATACAGTCCAAGCTGGCAGGAGTTCACGGAAGCACACAGGGGCACTGGGAATTGAAGTAGTGCATGGGGACAGGATCACTAGGAGGGAGTAGTAATGCACAGAAACAAATATTAATCACTAGGAGCGGGCAAAAATAGACACAGAGCAGCAAACAAACTAGGAATACACAGAGAGACACTGAAGCAACCTGAATGACATTGGGAACGCTGGAGGTATGGCGATAACACTGGAAGGCTCTGGGAGAAACTTGTGAAGTCACTAAGATCAAGAAGGATTCAACTATAGGATACTCAGAATTTCAGGGTCACAAGGAGCCTCTAGAACATTAGAAACCTTTTCCACTAGGAAACACTGACAAACACTAGTATTCTTCTCTGCTAGAAACCCTGGGGAACACTAGGAGTCTTCTCTACTAGAATACACTAGGAATCTTCCCCACTAGGAAATACCGGGTAACAATAGGGATCTTCTCCACTAGGAAACACTGGGGGACACTGGGGGACACTTGGAGTCTTCTCTACTAGAGTACACTAGGAATCTTCCCCACTAGGAAATACCGGGTAACAATAGGGATCTTCTCCACTAGGAAGCACTGGGGGACACTAGGAGTCTTCTGTACTAGAGTACACTAGGAATCTTTCCCACTAGGAAATACTGGGTAACAATAGGGATCTTCTCCACTAGGAAACACTGGGGGACACTAGGATTCTTCTCTACTAGAGTACACTAGGAATCTTCCCCACTAGGAAATACTGGGTAACAATAGGGATCTTCTCCACTAGGAAACACTGGGGGACACTAGGAGTCGTCTCTACTAGAGTACACTAGGAATCTTCCCCACTAGGAAATACTGGGTAACAATAGGGATCTTCTCCACTAGAAAATCCTGGGTAACAATAGGGATCTTCTCCACTAGGAAATACTGGATAACAATAGGAATCTTCTCCACTAGGAAACACTGAGGGACATTAAGAATCTTCTCAGAATTCAAAGTCACTGTGGCACTAGGAACAACAGCAAGGCATGTAGCTAATTGAATCAACAGCAGGTGGTTACCCAGACTTGAACTTTTGGAATTACACGTATCAGCAAAACCTTGCAAGTTAAAGCTATGGAACTACATTTATCAGCATGCCTGCTGTCTTTGGGAATAGAGGTGACAAATCAGCAGCAAAGCTGCCGATCAGTGACACACTATTACAATGTATATTTTGCTGTACAATTTAAGCTGTAGTTATGTGGTTGAACCTGGCTTTATTTCTAAATAAGGCATATGCAAGTCCACAGAGCACACATGGCATTTAGAGCATACAGCAAAGTCCAGCCTCCTGATTTTCAGTCTTAAGGCTACCAGTGTTTTACTGGCACAGTTGCAATCATAAGACTGACTTAGCACTCAGTATTATCTTGGTTTCCCATAGCTTTATTCTGCCAGACCATACTGGTCATGATTCTATATTAATATACAGTACAGTTTATTTATCAGTTTTAGAGCTGTGTTTCCCTTCTGCTGCAGTGAACTTAGCTTACTATGTTACATCTACATTAGGCTCTGTATCCAGGGTTTGGTTTTTACTTTTACCCTGGCCTGCGTTTATTGTTTCTTTCCAGTGAAGTAAACTATAGTTATCTATAGTATTTCTACCCTAAGGCTGGGTTTACTCGGGCCGAAAATTGTCAGAAAAGGGCCAGTTCGACAGGAACTGCCTGACTTGCGGCTCATGTGTACAGCTCTGTCAAACAGGCGATCAACCCTGGCAGCCGATGGCTGGGTGCGCTGATCATTGTGTCCTGGTGGGCGGCAGTCCCCCTGTCAGGACACAATAGTTCAGTGGGGGAGATTACCGCACTAACATAGCTTGTGTTAGTACAGCGATCTGTCAGGTTTTTGTTCAGCCCACTGAACAAAAATCTTATAGTGTGTACCCTGCATATGCCTTAAGCCTAGTACACATTGGCCTAATGTGAGGCAACATCGGTCAGTTCAATAAAAACACCGGTCCATGTGTATGACAGCTGGTCCGACAGAAGCCGGCCATTTGCCAGCTTCTGTCGGACCAGCGTGCTGGAAAACCAGCAGCTGACTGGCTCCCGATCAGTGCTCTTAGCCAATGGCAGAGAGCACTGACCGAAGTGGTCTGGCAGGGGAGCTGTCCCCATGTCAGAACATAATAGAACAGCTGGGGAGATCGCTGTACTAACATCAGCTTGTTAGTACAGTGGCTGTGACTGGAGCTGTCAAAAACAACTTGTGGTGTGTACTAGGCTTTATACCCATGTTTCTGGTCTTGTCTGCGTTTTCAGTGATTTTTTTATAATTCTTGTTTTTAACTCTTTTTAGTTTTCTCAAATTAAGCCATTAACACAGCCCTGCACCCATGTTTCTGACCACCATGCTCCAATTATGTTATAACCTGCTATGGGCAACCTATACTATTTCCTGTCTCTAGCATATGTTGGTTTGTGATGCATTGTTCTACTGCTAAGCTTGTTCTAGTAAGCTATAGCTTGTCAAGATATACCTAGAATAATCCCTGTAAGCATGGTTTTGTCCCAGTGTATTTATCTGCCACTGTGCTGATCTGTTTGTTCTAATGCTATATAGCTTGTTGTTATGTTTGTTCTAATAATATATAGCTCTCTGTAACCATGTTTCTGATCTTATGCTAGCTTACAATGCATTTTTCTATTGTTCTATTTGGAAATTTCAGCTATAGGTTACCATCATATGCATACTGCTCTCAAATTTGTAAACTTCATCATGGCTAACAATGCACTATTGAATTGCTGCGCTGATTTCTCCAGCTACATGTTTGTTAAGGTATCATTTGCAGATTTGTACCATTGCTTCTAATCCCAAGCTACCTGCCCCTCTGTACTGTGCCTTTTGTGACCCCATGTACCATGTCCTTCTGACCCCCTGTACTGTTTCCTCCTGACACCCTGTACTCTGCTCTCCTGACCTCCTGTACTGTGCCCTCCTGGCCCACTGTACTGTGCCCTCCTGGCCCACTGTACTGTGCCCTGCTAACCCCCTGTATTATGTCCACCTGGCCTTCTGTAATGTGTGCTCCTGACCCCCAGTATTGTGCTGTGCTAACCCCCTGTAATTTACTATCCTGATCCCCTGTTCTGTGTCCTCCTGACTCCCTGTACTGTGCTCTGCTGCCCCTGTACATTGCCCTGATGACCTATGTTCTCTACATTGATAATCCGTGTGCTCTGCCCTGTTGACCTCGTGCTCTGCCCTGCTGAGCCCTGTACCTTGCACTGCTGACCCCTGTACTATGCCCTGCTAAACCACTGTGCTCTGCCCTGCTGAGACCTGTACTCTGCCCAGCTGCCTCCTGTACACTGCTTGTCTCAAGTTCGACCCAAAATTGAGCATCTGTTCTATAAACCAATGCACCCCTGTACTGTGCCCTGCTGACCCAATGTACTGTACCCTACTGACCTCCTTTACTGTGCCCCCTGCTGAGCCCTGCGCTCTCCCCTTCTGAGCCCTGTGCTCTGCCCTGCTAAATCCCTGTACTATGCTCTACTCACCTCCTGTACTGTGCCCTCCTGACCTCCTATACTCTGCCCTCCTAACCCCCTGTGTCCTCCTGACTCTCTGTACTGTGCCATTTTAATCCCCTACACTGTGCTATCCTGACCTCCTGCACTGTGCTCTGCTGACCCCCTATACTGTGCTCTGCTGACCCCCTATACTGTGCTCTACTGACCCCCTATACTGTGCCCTGCTGACCCCCTATACTGTGCCCTCTTGACCCCCTGTACTGTACCCTCCTAAACACCTTTACTGTGCCCTGCTGACCTCCTGTACTCTGCCCTGCTAACCCCCTGTACACTGCCCTGATGCCCCCAGTGCTCTACCCTGATGACCCCTTGTACTCTTGCCTGCTGAGCCCTGTACATTACCCTGCTAAACCACTATACTCTGCCCTGCCAAGCCCTGAATCCTGTTCAGCTACCCCCTGTACACTGCTTATCTCAGGTTGGCTGACCCCATGTACTCTCCCCTGCTGACTTCCTATACTGTGTCCTCTTGACCCCATACACTGTGCCCCTCTGTACTGTGCCCTGCTAACCCCCTATAGTGTGATCTGTTGCCCCTCTGTAAATTGCCCTGCTGATCCCTGTGCTCTGCCTTGATGACTCTCTGTACTCTGCTTACCACTGTACTATGCCCTGCTAAACCCTGTACTCTGCACGGTTGACCCCTGTGCTCTGCCCTGCTAAGCCTCTGTACTCTTTCCTGCTGAGCCCTGTAGTACGCTCTACTGAGCCCTGTACTCTACCCTGCATATAGAAACAACCTCCTTCACTCAAATGTGGTGCCTAAAGACTGATAGGTTCCCACTCTTCCAGTTTGTGACTAAATGGTGCCATCATGCTTTGCTGCCCTCTTAGCACTGCGATTATCCCATTATGCACAGCACTAAAAAACAACAAAAAGAGGGCACACCAGCCTAGCAAATTACCTTCATACATCATTTATTCATTCATAAAAGCAAATATTATACTTATAAACAGATTAGGTTAGCCTGCGTATCAATGAATACAAAGCTGCGACCGCTAAATCTGCAGCACTTAATAAGCAGCATGTAGCTAACACGTTTCAAAGGTAAATCCCCTCTTCATCAGAGCCATGGCCAGTGGCTTTAGTTGGTCATGGCATACCTTCAGTATAGCAAGCAATGCACCTGTTTTTCTGATCTCTATGTTTTCTGAGAATACCTTTCCCTATTTTGGTGCTTCTCCCAAAAAGCTATATCTTCCATAATATATCTACAGTAGAGTCTTCGCTCATAGCTATTCTCTCTGCATTATGTTACTTGGGTATAGTGGAGTTTATTCCTTTAGTAAGCTACAGCTTGCTAATATACATAACTAATGTTTCTATCCTGGCTTACAGTGCATTTTTCTATTATTATGCTTGTTTAATGAGCAACAGGCTGTCATGATATAGTTATAATGGGTACTAAAGCTACAGTTTGTGTCAATGTTCATCTTGGCTTACAGTGCATTTAAATATTCTTGGAAAGTAAGTGATTTTCTTTTCATGTGCTTATGCTCACTTGTCTGCTTTAGTAAGCTATAACATGCAGTCTTGTCCCCATGCTTCTAACAACTTCTAATCCTTGCTAGTCACAGAAAGCTATAGTCTACAATGATATACAGTGCCTCCAGCATTTTGTTCACCCATATTTCTATTTATATCTTGGCACACAATGCATTTTCTTTACCTATTCTTGAGCAGATACCCTATAGCGTGCCAGGTATACGTACTGTAAGTTGCTGGCAAATGAATTAACATATTCTTGTGCTGATAGCTCATACTATAAGCTCTGGTGATCTATAGCCAAGTTCCATGGGATAGCAACAGAAAGCCTTGCATCTGTGTCTTTGACCTCCACCTTTCCTTATAATGTATTCTTTTAATCCATTAATTATGCTAACAAACTACAACTTTATATACCTGGAGTGAGCTCTGCACTTTTGGTTCTACCCTTTAAATCACTCACAATGCATTATACTGTTCCTACATGGATTTCCTACCTGTTTGTTTCAGTGAATTATAACCTACTATGCATATGTTATTGACCTTCATCACTACTTGCAGTGCATTTTTCTGTACCCGTGTGTGACCAGATTGGCTATAGCCTGCCGTGGTTTAGCAATGCTTAATGTTTTATCTGACCCTGGCCTTCAGTGCACTCTTCTATTGTGCTTCCAATAACCCATACCCTGGGTTTTCTATAAGAATCCCTGAAGGTAGGGTTTAATTATCCACCTTGGCTAACAACACATACATTCTATTCATATGCTTATTTCAATAGTCAATAGCCTGCCATGGTATACCTACATTATTTCCAACATTTGCATTTGTGACCACCATCATAGTATTCAGTGCTTTCCATAATGTAGATGTGTGTTGCATTGAGCTATAGCCTGCCATGGTGTTTCTTGTTTAAGAATGTTATAGCTTGTCATGGTACTGCATGTCACTGTAAACCCAGAATAAGCCCTTCACCTGTGCTACTAACTTCTGTTTTGGTTGAAAAAAGTGTATTCTGCTATTTCGGTGCTTTTCCCTTTTCTTTTGTGCTTCAGTGCCCTACATGGTATGGTCATGATACAACCATAATAAGCCACATCACAGTTCATTCTATGTCTGTATTTCACTACATTCTGTAAGGCCTGCATTGATCTTCCATTGATTAGTACACATTTTCCATGCATTACATTAGCCCAAAATGTATATTTCTGGCTTTTACCCTGGCAGTCTATAATAAAGCCCACAAATTCATTTCATTCTCTGAAACAATGTTTCTATTTCAAATAGCAGCTTGTATATCAGAAATGCCCTATGGGATTCCAAATGAGATTAAAATAAAACATCTCCTTTGGGCACCTGAACCACTTCCACCCAGATTAAGTACCAATTCTCTAGATTTTATCTCTAGCCACCCACTTAACATCTTCATAAGTGATTCAATAACTATGCCTGTAGTCCTACTAACCAATTTGTTATACTCCTTTATCTTTAACTGCAGGTAGGTCTGTTGATATTCTGGATGCTGTAACTTTGTCTATGGATATTACAAGGCATATACAGCTACGTATCATTTAAATTGAATCCAAAATGACTTTTTCAAATCTATACTTATCTGTTCCAATGCATACTCAAAGAGAAAAAAAAGCAAGAAATTGACAGACTGCAGAAGGTTAGCTTGTAACCATAAAAAAAAATTAAATTAAATTAAAATAAATAAAATAATACAGCATATTATATATTATTTAAATACAAGTATACTAGATATCATTTTACACCCGCTACTACAATTTACACTATTCATCAATTCTGAAGTTAATATTTGCCCACACAAAAATACTCACTGCAAGTATTTTTTTTCTGTTGATAAATTGGCATCAGATAATTGATTTCCAGAGAAATATAAGCTTTTCAGATTCTTCCTTGACCAGTGTACAGTAGTTAAGGGAAAATATGTGAAAAGATATTTTTTTCATCACACCAAAACTGAGTTTGTGACCAATCATTCTTCTTAGGATTATTTCCACATATGTACTGAGGGAGGATGTCATCTAGTAACTTTCTAGGCCTGATGTAACTGCATATTTAACTAGGGCAATGCTACTAATGACTGAAATATCAAGAAATAGGGCTTTTATGAAAAAGAAATATGATTTAAGAGCTTACCATATCATTATGTTCTTGTACCTTACACCAAGCAATGCTTCACCATATGGTAAAAGGAGTGCAATACCTAATTAGTTCAAGCTAGTAAAAAAGCATGAAACCAGGTCAGAAATTACACTTCCTGTTTATTTAGTACACACCTTGTTTATTCAGTTTGCTTTCACACAATGCATAGTACATATTTACTGTAATATCTAAACTGTATCATGTTGAATCATGTTAGCACTAAATATGGTAAACCACATTTTTTGCATCTTGGGTTCTACAGTTTGATTTCTGTGAATGCTTGGAATACATCTAGAGTTGCCAGAGCAAAACATTTTAGACTTAAAGTGATTAGAAAGGTTTGATTTTTTACTTTTTTTTACATAATTGTCCTGTGCAATGGTTTGCGCAGAGCAGCCCTGATCGCCCTCTTCTAGGGTCCCCCACCAACGCTTCTGGCCCCTCTCCCTTGCCAAGTGCCCCCAGAGCAAGCTACTCGCTCTGGGGGCATTTGTGTGTGCTTGCTCCCGAGCCACCTCTGAGGTGTCTGTGGGACACATGGCTCAGTCCTGCCCCCTGCTCCCTACTCACTTGCTGGGATTGACATTGCCTCCCGCTGCTGTGTCTCAGCCAATGAGGAGGGAGAGACCCGGGAGAGCCGCTGCTCTCATGCACATAGCATTCCACACACCATGCATTCCTAAACCCTGCAGTCTTTATATCGTGCACTGCTAACCCTGCACTCTGTACTCCACAAACTCCTAAACCCTGCACTCTGTACTCAGCGCACTCCTAAACCCTGCATTCTGTATGTAGCACACTCCTGATATTTAATGCTCCTTTAAGACCCTCCCACCAATTTGGCCACACCCACCATTAGGTGTGGTGCACTATTCCGCCCCCCTCTCTGGGAAAAATCTGGGGTCATGGTTGAGTTACTGCACCGATTCTCTGAGAAAAATGATATATATAAATATATACAGTATATATACACTCTATACCAGCCCTCAAAATGTCCACTTGCCTGATCGCATTTGGCGAGTAGAATTAATTGTAGAATGAGTGGAGCAGGCAGAAGCAGAGGCAGCCAGGATCCTGCTGAGGGAGGAGAAGAGGTGCCGGACCGACATGCTGACAGCATACCCCCAAACCATCCCGACTTGCCGGCAATCTCTGTCCCCCCCTTCCCCCTCCTCCCTCCTCAATGCAGACACTGATGACACAATTTGCAGGCCAGCTCTGCCCTCCGCCTTCTGCTCCCTGCCTCTCAGTGGCTCCCTTATTAAGGAATCCTGCAGCCGTGCAGGGTTTAGCTTGGAGAGACAGCTTTTGTGTGTGAGTGCTACTCACCCAGGGCATATGCCCAACATTTGCTGGTGGGTACCCCGGGTTGCAACCGCTCGTATTGTTTTGTGTGTTCCAGACAGAGGCGGCTTCTTTCCCCGCATTCCAGGACTATGGCATGGAGCTGAGTGAAGTCCTGATAAACTTCTCCTCGGCTCTGTGCTACAGTTCTGACAGTCAGAGCTGTAAGTGGCACTGTGCTGAAGAAAAGAAAAAAAAACACAGTAATGCCAAACAGCACGGTGGTGGCTGCATTCTATTTTTCTAATAGGTGAGAGAGCTGGGGGGGGGCAATAATGAAAGAGCTGGAGGGGGGCAGCATTGGTGAGAGAGCTGGGGTGGCAGCATTAATGAGAAAGCTGGAGGGGGGGCGGCATTGGTGAGAGAGCTGGGGGGGCAGCATCGATGAGAGAGCTGGAGGAGGGCAGCATTGACTAGAGAGCTGGGGGGCATTGGTGAGATAGCTGTGGGGAGGCATTAGAGAGCTGGGGGTGGCATTGGTGAGAGAGCTGGGGGAGGCATTAGAGAGCTAAGGGGTGGTATTGGTGAGAGAGCTGGGGGGGCATTGTTGAGAGAGCTGGCAAGGCATTTGGTGAGAGAGCTGGCAAGGCATTTGGTGAGAGAGCTGGTGGGGCATTTGTGAGAGCTGGAGAGAATTTGTGAGAGTTGGGGGGATTTGTGAGAGGTAAAAAAGCTGGGGGGCAATTGTGAGAGCTGGGGGGGGACTTTGTGAGAGCTCTGGGGGGATTTGTGAGAGCTCTGGGGGCATTTGTGAGAGGTGAGAGCTGGGGGGCATTTGTAAAAGTTGGGGGGATTTGTGAGAGGTGAGAGGGTTGGGAGCAATTGTGAGAGCTGAGGGGGCATGTGTGAGAGCTAGGAGAGGCATTTGTGAAAAGTGAGAGAGCTTGGGGCATTTGTGAGAGGTGAGAGCTGGGGGGCATTTGTGAGAGGTGAGAGCTAGGGGGCATTTATGAGAGCTGAGGGGGATTTGTGAGAGGTGAGAGCTGGGGGAATTTGTGGGAGGTGAGAGCTGGGGGGAATTTGTGAGAAGAGGTGAGACAGCTGGGGGCATTTGTGAGAGCTGGGGGGGAATTTGTGAGAGGTGAGGGGAGCTGGGGGGGGCATTTCTGACAGGTGAGAGAGCTGGGGGCATGTGTGAGAGCTAGGAGAGGCATTTGTAAAAAGTGAGAGAGCTGGGGGCATTTGTGAGACCTGCGATAGGCATTTGTGAGAGGTGAGAGAGCTGAGGCGCATTTGTGAGAGAGCAGGGGGGCATATGTGAGACCTGGAGGCATTTGTGAGAGGTGAGATAGCTGGGGGGGGCATTTGTAAGAGGTGAGAGAGCTGGGGGGATTTTGTGAGAGCTGGAGGGGCATTTGTGAGAGGTGAGAGAGCTGGGGGGGGGCATTTGTGATTGGTGAGAGAGCTAGGGGCATTTGTGAGAGGCGATAGAGCTGGGGGGCAGCAATAATGAAAGAGCTGGAGGGGGACGGCATTGGTGAGACAGCTGGGGTAGCAGCATTAATGAGAGAGCTGGAGTGGGGCGGCATTGGTGAGACAGCTGGGGTGACAGCATTAATAGAGAGCTGGAGGGGGCTGGCATTGGTGAGAGAGCTGGGGGGCAGTATTGGTGAGATAGCTGGGGGAGGCATTAGATAGCTGGGGGTGGCATTGGTGAGAGAACTGGGGGGTGACATTGTTGAGAGAGCTGGGGGCATTTGGTAAAAGAGCTGGGGGGCATTGGTGAGAGGTGAGAGTGTTGGGGGCATTTGTGAGACCTGGGGGGCACTTTTGAGAGGTGAGAGCTAGGGGGCATTTGTGAACGTAGGGGGGGTTTGTGAGAGGTGAGAGCTAGGGGGCATTTGTGAGAGCTGGGGGGATTTGTGAGAGATGAGAGCTGGGGGGGCATTTGTGAGAGATGGGAGGATTTGTGGGAGCTGGGGGGATTTTGAGAGAGCTGGGGGGATTTGTGAGAGCTGGGGGACATTTGTGGGAGATGAGAGCTAGGGGGCATTTGTGAGAGGTGTGAGTGTTGGGAGTAATTGTGAGAGCTGAGGGACATTTGTGGGAGATGAGAGCTAGGGGGCATTTGTGAGAGGTGTGAGTGTTGGGAGTAATTGTGAGAGCTGAGGGGGCATTTGTGAGAGGTGAGAACTGGGAGACATTTGTGAGAGGTGAGAGCTGGGGGGCATTTGTGAGAGGTGGGGGGGATTTGTGAGAGGTGGGAGCTTAGGGCATTTGTAAAAGGTGAGAGCTGGGGGCATTTGTGAGAGCTGGGGGGATTAGTGAGAGGTGAGAAATGGGGGGGGCATTTGTGAGAGCTGGGGCCATTTGTGAGAGGTGAGAGATGGAGGCCATTTGTGAGAGGTGAGAGCTGGGGGGGATTTGTGAAAGGTGAGAGATGGGGGGGTATTTGTGAGAGCTGGGGGCCATTTGTGAGAGGTGAGAGCTGGGGGGCATTTGTGAGAGGTGAGATCTAGGGGACATTTGTGAGAGCTGAAGGGGATTTGTGAGAGCTGGGGGCATTTGTAAGAGTTCAGAGCTGGGGGGGCATTTGTGAGAACTGGGGGGGATTTGTGAGAGGTGAGAGAGCTGGGCGGGGGCATTGGTGAGAAGTGAGAGTGTCGTGGGCATTTGTGAGACCTGGGGGGCATTTTTGAGAGGTGAGAGCTAGGGGCATTTGTGAGAGTATGGGGGGTTTGTGAGAGGTGAGAGCTAGGGGGGCATTTGTGAGAGCTGGGGGATTTGTGAGAGCTGGGGGGATTTGTAAGAGGTGAGAGCTAGAGGGGGGCATTTGTGAGAGATGGGAGATTTGTGAGAGGTGAGAGAGCTGGGGGGCATTTGTGGGAGCTGAGGGGGATTTTGAGTAAGCTGGGGGGGATTTGTGAGAGGTGTGAGTGTTGGGACTAATTGTGAGAGCTGAGGGGGCATTTGTGAGAGGTGAGAACTGGGGGGCATTTGTGAGAGGTGAGAACTAGGGGGCATTTGTGAGAGCTGGGGGGATTTGTGAGAGGTGAGAGCTGGGGGCATTTGTAAAAGGTGAGAGCTGGGGGGCATTTGTGAGAGCTGGGGGCCATTTGTGAGAGGTGAGAGCTGGGGGCCATTTGTAAGAGGTGAGAGCTGGGGGGCATCTGGAGAGGTGGGTGGGGATTTGTGAGAGGTGTGAGTGTTGGGAGTAATTGTGAGAGCTGAAGGGGCATTTGTGAGAGGTGAGAACTGGGGGGCATTTGTGAGAGGTGAGATCTAGGGGGCATTTGTGAAAGCTGGGGGATTTGTGAGAGGAGAGAGATGGGGGCATTTGTGAGAGCTGGGGGGATTTGTGAGAGGTGTGAGTGTTGTGAGTAATTGTGAGAGCTGAGGGGGCATTTGTGAGAGGTGAGAGCTGGAGGCATTTGTGAGAGTTGAGAGCTGGGGGGCATTTGTGAGAGGTGAGAGCTGGGGGGCATTTGTGAGAGGTGAGAGCTGGGGGGCATTTGTGAGAGGTGAGAGCTGGGGGGCATTTGTGAAAGCTGAGGGGGATTTGTAAAAGGTGAGAGCTGGGGGGGATGTGTGAGAGGTGAAGGAGCTGGGGGCATTTGTGGGATCTGGGGGGATTTTGAGAGATCTGGGGGGATTTGTGAGAGCTGGGGGACATTTGTGAGAGATGAGAGCTGGGGGGCATTTGTGAGAGCTGGGGAATATTTGTGGGAGGTGTGAGTGTTGGGAGTAATTGTGAGAACTGAGGGGGCATTTGTAAGAGGTGAGAACTGGGGGGCATTTGTGACAGGTGAGAGCTGGGGGCATTTGTGAGAGCTGGGGGGGATTTGTGAGAGGTGAGAGCTGGGGGCATTTGTAAAAGGTGAGAGCTGGGGGGCATTTGTGAGAGCTGGGGGATTTGTGAGAGGTGAGAGATTGGTGGCATTTGTGAGAGCTAGGTGGCATTTGAGAGATCTGGGGGCCATTAGTGAGAGGTGAGAGCTGGGGGCCATTTGTGAGAGGTGAGAGCTGGGGGCCATTTGTGAGAGGTGAGAGCTGGGGGGGAATTTGTGAGAGGTGAGATCTAGGGGGCATTTGTGAAAGCTGAGGGGGATTTGTAAAAGGTGAGAGCTGGGGGGCATTTGTGAGAGCTGGGGGGGCATTTGGGAAAAGTAAGAGCTGGGGGGCATTTGTGAGAGCTGGTGGGCATTTGTGAGAGGTGACGTATTTGTGAGAGCTGGGGGGGGTTGTGAGAGGTGAGAGAGCTGGGGGCATTTCTGAGAGCTAGGGGCATATGTGAGAGGTGAGGGAGCTGAGGGGGCATTTCTGAGAGGTGAGATAGCTGGGGGCATGTGTAAGAGCTAGGAGAGGCATTTGTGAGAAGCAAGAGAGCTGGGGGCATTTGTAGGAGTTTTGGGGGCCTTTGTGAGACTTGCGAGAGCTGGGGGGCATTTGTGAGACCTGGGAGGGGCATTTGTGAGAGGGGAGAGGGCTGGGGGGCTATTGTGAGAGCTGAGGGTGAGCATTTGGGAAAGAGCTGCGAGCATTTGTGAGAGGTGAGAGCTGGGGGGCATTTGTGAGAGATGGGGGGATTTGTGAGAGTGTTGGGGGCATTTGTGAGAGTGTTGGGGGCATTTGTGAGAGGTGAGAGCTGGGGGGCATTTGTTAGAGGTGAGAGCTGGGGGGCATTTGTTAGAGGTGAGAGCTGGGGGCATTTGTGAGAGCTGGGAGGGGATTTGTGAGAGGTGAGAGAGCTGGGGGGCATTTGTGAGAGCTGGGGGCATTTCTGAGAGATGAGAGAGCTGGGGGCATTTGTGAGAGTTTGGGGGGCATTTGTGAGAAGTGAGAGAGCTGGGGGCATTTGTGAGACCTGGGGTGGGGCATTTGTGAGAGGTGAGAGATCTGGGGGCACATTTGTGAGAGAGCTGGGGGGCATTTGTGAGACCTAGGGGCATTTGTGAGAGGTAAGAGAGCTGGGGGGCAATTATGAGAGCTGGAGAGGCATTTGTGATTGGTGAGAGAACTAGGGGGCATTTGTGAGAGGTGATAGAGCTGGGGGGCATTTGTGAGAGGTGAGAGAGCTGGGGGGCATTTGTGAGAGGTGAGGGAGCTGAGGGGCATTTGTGAGAGGTGAGGGAGCTGAGGGCACATTTGTGAGAGAGCTGGGGGGCATTTGTGAGACCTGGGGGCATTTGTGAGAGGTGAGAGAGCTGGGGGGCAATTATGAGAGCTGAAGGGACATTTGTGAGAGGTGAGAGAGCTGGGGGCATTTGTGAGAGGTGAGAGAGCTGGGGGGCATTTGTGAGAGGTGAGAGAGCTGGAGGGCATTTGTGAGATCTGGAGGGGTATTGGTGAGAGAGCTGGGGGGCATTTGTGAGAGGTGAGAAAGCTGGGGGGGTATTTGTGAGAGGTGAGAGAGCTGGGGACATTTGTGAGAGCTGAAGGGACATTTGGGAGAGGTGAGAGAGCTGGGGGCATTTGTGGGAGGTGAGAGAGCTGGGGGGCATTTCTGAGAGGTGAGAGAGTTGGGGGCATTTGTGAGAGGTGATAGAGTTGGTGGCATTTGTGATCATGGCATACCCCTGTATGATCTGTGCATACCTCTGTACGATCTGGATAAAATATGATAATTTAAAATGGCGTATTTAGGGGCCGAATTAGGGGCAGGGCAACTGGTGGAGAGTAACTCTTAAGGCCCGGTGAGTAGCTCAGGACTTGAAATTTTGAGCCTGCTGTACATAGTGTCTTGAAAAAGTATTCGTACCCCTTGAAATGTTCCACATTTTGTCATGTTACAACCAAAGATAAAGGAGGAGTCTCTAGAACAGTAAAAGTACAAAAAACAAAGGGAGAGGTACCATCGTCCAAATTGATTGAAAATTGGAAAGGGAGGTAGTTCCCCAAACTTGTCTCCGAAAGTAAGGAAATGGACTATCTCGGTACCAGGTATACACAATACATATTTTAGTAAAAATTTTTTTTATTTTATTAATACAAAAGAAAAAAAAAACATGATATCCAACATAGATAAGAACATGATATTCAATATTTAAAAAAAGACAATAAATTAAAAAAGGGTGTGTCACGTACCTGACGGTAGAGCCTGATATGCAGGGAGCGGCCTCTCTTAATCCTCTGATTCTGGCCCCCTGATAGAGCAGACAGGAGGCGCAGAAGTGCAGAGTCGCACGAGTGCCTGATGGGTCGTCTTCCTGGAACTGGGAACAGCAGCAGGGGCACGGTGCTTGAGCAGGATTCTCCAGCTGGCGGAAGAGGCAGGTTAAGCAGACTGGGTCATACACTGGCGGGAACGTAGGGAGCAGAAGCGGAGGCAGAAGCGTAGTCAGGACACAGGCTGGGTCGGTATACGGGCTGGCAGCGTGGTAGTAGAAGGAGCAGGCAGGTGCGGAGGTCAGAACAAGCCGGGTCAGGTGCAGGTAGCGAAGTCAAGGCAAGCTGGGTCGATAAACAGGTACAGGTATCAGAAGTAAGCAGGCAGGAACACACGGGAACACTGTAGAATGGACAGCACTGGATGCAAGCACAGACCAAGTTTAAATAGCCTCTTGGTCATGTGCACACAGGTGCACCGAAGGTGTTCTGGCAGAGGCTGAGGTCACAGGTCGACTTCTCCGTCGGCCATCTTGAGTACTGGCTGGTCTTCCCTGACAGGCTGAGGTCACAGGTTGACTTCTCCGTCAGCCATCTTGAGTACTGGCTGGTCTTCCCTGACAGGGTGTCTATACATACATATTGCTGGTTCAAAATGGATGATTTTGAATGATGCAGAGTGAAGATATTGCTGGATCTGGTGGCAGAGGAGAAACTCCTTCATTTGTTGGGTCGCAGGCTCTCTGGTAAGCCTCCAACTTTATCATCTGGTGGTGGGCTGTACTAGCGGTGGATCATGTAACTCCGGACCCTGCATTGGCTTTTTTGTGGACTTGTTTTTTTCACTAATCACATTTATGAACTTTATTTTTCACTCATCACATTTATGAATTTTATATTTTATCTTTTATTAATTTGCACTTGTGTTTCATTTTGTATACATCTTTTAGGGTATGGTTTTACACTAGCTAATTTTACTTATTGATTTTCACTATTATATTCTAATTTTGTGACTTAATAATTTTAGGTCATAATACAATAATTCACATGTGTTCATAATTTATACGTTCACCTTATTACCAGTCCAGCGCTACACTGTTTTATCTTTGATATACATTCACATGTGCGTTGTAAAACATTTTTCCACCAAAAATACATCTTTGTTTAATTAAGTTTGACATTTTTAGTTTTATATTTTGCTTTAACAGGCATGTTTCAAACCATAACATACACAACTCTGGAACTTACAAAGTTCAACGTACAAAAAGTGAAAGCAGTATCAGACATGAGTATGTCAAAACAGTATTGATCTTGCCTTCATCAGATGGGGTAATGTTACCCCTGTAAAAGCCAAATTTTGAAGATGCACAAATATTGGGATTCAAAATGGGGATTTTCCTCCTGATCCCATGCCTAATGTCAACATGTGCTAGCTTCCATCATGGGGGATCAAAGGACGTGTTTTGGGGGTGCAACCCCTTCCTCTCAGCTACTTTAGTTGCGTGGATCCTGGAGGAGATTTAAGGCCTCAAATATGGCCTTTGTAGAGATGGTGGAGATGGTGGACATCTTGAAGAGGGCCGACTATGATGGGAATTATGGACAGCAGCTCAATTGTGAGAAAGGCCAAGATCATGGCTAAAGTTGTGAAGTGTCTGCACAAGAATTTTGGGGTACGTCGATCCAAGGAGCAATTGAGGAAACGCTGGTCAGACCTGAAATTGAGGGAGCAGGATCAGTACAGAAGGATCAAGAAACTGCTTCTAAAAAGTATTTGTCGTGTGTTCCTATTATTATTATTACTTGCATGCTGCTCCATGTGTTTTTCTTTACTGTTGTACAGTTTTAACTTTCAGGCTTGTGAGCACATTAATCGGTCGTAGTAAACATCGTTCGTTCGCCCACTAATAAGACAATGTTTTTTGCAGATACAGGGTTAACTACATTTGGTCATGCCTATTTGTATTAAAATAAGTTTAGTACATTGTTGTCTAGATGTGTTTGTAACTAGAATGAAATGCAAATTTCACACATCTGGACTCAGGAGCACTAGTGTGGGGACACCAGAATAAACTTTTTAGGGTGTCCCACACAGGTGCTCCAGGGCATACTAGGGGTCTCTACATGTGTGAATATTGTCCAAAAAAGGTAAGTATTCCAGCTTTAGAAAGGGAAAAAAATGTCTTCAGCTTAGAACTCTGCCAAAACAGACAATTGTACGACACTTTCAAGCAATGTTTCATATTCCTATTTCTGCCCTCAAATATCTGTGTGCTAGGTATACCTTTTGTTTAATTCTGATACGGGAGAAAAGACTCGGGACGTCTGAGGTCACCAGGGACACTCCACCTCTGAAAGAAGGGGAACTCAGCACACCACAAGCAGAGGATGTGGAGGAAGGAGAGGTGGATGACGTGGTTGAAATTGTGACCACAACAGGTGAGTGTCTGAGACCGCAGCTTCAGGTAATAGATGTATGTCTGCATAGTTATAATACATGGTGTGTTTTTTGATTTTAGGTGATGTGCATGTTGTGGAAGAACAATCTCCTCATTTCACCAGTGCAAGTGCACAAATCCTAATCCAGGACATAATGGTGTGTAGTCACACACTAGATTTAGACATCATAAAGCAAAAAAACCAATGATGTTGAACAAAAACTGAAGAACATGATTGATGTATTAGGGAGAATCTAAATAACAACAAAATGACACCTTTTTAGAATTTTTTGACAAATTTCCTAAAGTTTTAATACATTTTAAAATCCAAATTTTGAAGATGCACACGGTGTGTCAACATGTGCTATCTGCCATCATGGGATATCAATGTACGCATTTTGTGGCTCCAGGCTTTCGTCGTTGCTGCTAGTATCATGCACCTGCTCTCCACCATGTGCTCTCCCACTGCGGCGAATAAGAAGGGGCGGGGAATATTCTAATAAGAATGTCAGGGACTGGCGATGCAGGCCGAGTTTCACGCATGCGCAGTGTATATGAATCGTAACATGCGTGCGTCGGACGTACGATCTGTGATTGGAGGAAGTTCCGATCGTGAGAACGAAGGTAACATTTTAAATTGGAGCATCAGTGGCCTATACTGCTTCTAGATTGAGGCCTACAGTGGGGCAAAAAAGTATTTAGTCAGCCACCAATTGTGCAAGTTCTCCCACTTAAAAAGATGAGAGAGGCCTGTAATTGTCATCATAGGTATACCTCAACTATGAGAGACAAAATGTGGAAAAAAATTCAGACAATCACCTTGTCTGATTTTTTAAATAATTTATTTGCCCCACTGTATATTGTGAAAAGATTATGGGAGTTTAGCCTGACATTAGTATTTTTCTCTTGTTTTTGGTCTTGCAGAAATAATGAATCCGTTCAAAAAGCCTGAGTTTATGAGACAGTTTATCGATAGCTACAGGCCCAGTTTGTGGCAAGTCAAACATAATTTATATCATAACAGACCAGCTAGGAAGGCAGAGCTGGAGAAACTGTTGGAATTTGTGAAGACGGAGGTCCCCAATGCAGACAGCGATTTTTTGGACAGGAAAACTGGTAGCTTGAGAAGCACATACAAGAAGGAGCGTAATAAGGTCCTGGCATCCCAGAGGTCAGGAGCAGCAGCAGAGGATGTGTATGTACCCAGTCTGTGGTACTACAACAAAATGCGTTTTCTGGAAGACCAGACTGCAGTCAGGTCATCACTTTCCACACTCCCCCCCCCCCCCAGCTGAGGCTTCCGAGGACCAACCTAGGCCTTCCATCCAGGAAGAAGTGGAGGAGCCCAGCTTGAGGCAGGTATAGTATTTTTCTACATATTTCTTGTCCTAAAATGAATGATGTTAACTAGATGTTATTATTAAAAAGAAATGAATGATTGAACAAAAAGTGTTTTACATATCAATAGACAGTAGTGGCCAAAAATGATTGGGACAAGAATGAAAAATGCCAGGGTCAGAATGATAGTCTTTTCTATTTATTAACATTCAATTTGTAACAGTCATGAGCTGAAAATTGTGTGTGATTGATGAAGCAAAAACTAAAACTATGTCCCTTTTTTATACACAGGAAAGCCTCAGCCAGGATGAGGGTCTGGAATATGGCAGCCAGGTGGTGGCAGGGGGAAGTGGCAGCCAGGAGGTTACAGGGGGAAGTGGCAGCCAGGAGGTGGCCGGGCCCAGTGGACTGACCCAATCCCAGGTCCCTCCCCTCCGCTTTCCACCCAAAAGGCCCAGGAAGGGGAGGAACGTGGAGGAGTCAGCACTTGCCCTCATTCGGGATGCTCATGCGACTCTGAGAGACCCCCCCAGTGTTCAAGAGGGCTATGCCTGCATAGTAGCAGCAAAAATGCAGGAAATGGAAGAGGGCCAACGCCTCATCTGTGAGAACATCATTTTCCAGACCCTAAATAAGGGGTTGGGTGGCCACTTGACAAAAAATACACCTTTCTGAGTTTGTCCATCCTCCTCCTCCTCATCTCCTCCTCCTCCTCCTCCTCCACCTCCTGCCACAACTCGACGAACAAAGCCATAGCATGCAGGGAAGCGTGCAAGTAAGACAAGAGTGTGATGGTCTGGGTTCAGTCCGGTCTGACAGAAGACGCAGGCTGTTGTAGTACCACAGCCTGGGGACATATTTGTGATCTGCTGCTGTTCCTGATCTCTCGGAGTCCAGGCTACCAATTTTCTTTTTCAAATAGTTGATGTCTGCCCTGGGGTCCAAAGGCTTCGCAAATTTCTGCAGTTTCTCCAGCGTTGCCTTCCCTCTTTCTTTTGTTATGACCCAGAATAAATGGTAATTTTGTTTTCAGCAAATACTTGCCTATGTGTTTTTATTAAAAAAGGACAGCTTGTTTATGAGTAGGCAGGTACATTTCAAAAATACAATGTCAAATTAACAAGGGACACCAACCTCCTTGAGGTTAAAAAATACAAGATAATAATGTTGTTGTGGTAACTTGACACACACACAAAAAAAAATGGAGATCACTAGAAAATAATTTGAAAATAATCAAAAAAAAGGAGATCTTGATTTAAATAAAAAAAAGAAAAAAAAATCACTATAAAAAATAATTGTAAACATTATTATGGAGATCTGGCTTTAAAAAATAAAAATATTATTAAGGAGATCACAAGAAATAATAAAGAAATATGTTTGTGAGAACTCTGTGTGAATATCAGCAGCAAAACAACTTCATTCTCCCAGCATTATAAAGAACAAAAGAATGCGCTGCATTAAAAGATCCAAAATTTTACAGCATGATGAATGTGCTATCTCCATTATGAATGTTAGTTATACCAGACCGAGCACTTCTGTCTCGTACTTGATTCTGAGCATGCGTGGTTTTTTGCGCGTCAGAATTGCATACAGATGAACGGAATTTCCGATAGGAACTTTTTCCGACGGAAAAATAGAGAACCTGCTCTCAATCTTTTGCTGGCAAAAATTCCGCCAGCAAAAGTCCGATGGAGCATACACACGGTCGGAATTTCTGACCAAAAGCTTGACTTTTTCTGGCAGGATTTCCGATCGTGTGTACGCGGCATAAGGTTTTACGTCATGTGCTTTCTATTGTGAGCACACTTATTGATGTGGTATGTAATAGCCTTTGTCTAGCAGCACTGATATTTCCCCAGTCCAAACAAGCTCTTATGGGCACTAAACAGCTGGGAGTCTAGAAAGAAGTGTAACCAAGTGTTAAACTACAGAAACACAGAGAAGAAGACATGACCAGGGTAGATAAGATGTTCCACCTTCTTGTGACTGCCAACCGTTGTATACTCCACCCTTAGCCCCATTTAACTTTACCTACAATTAACGAGACCACACTTGAGATGGAGTATAACTGGCCATAGCAGCCTTTTTATTCAAAAATATTAAATATATAACATTCTTTTACACATAACAAAACTCCAACTATCAGTTGCTCCCCCCGGTGGTCTTTGATGGCACTTCCCAACTTTGCTCTGTTCCACTTCTACACTGCGGGCCTTTCCATACTAAGCCTTCAGCCATGTAACACCAGCTCGGAGACAACCCATTACCCGGTGCAGTGCTACCATTACCATCATCCAGCTAAACCATGTTAGCTGGAATACACCAGAGGGCTCATACCAATGATGACTCCCTTACACTTCCATCTCGTAGGTTATCTTGCCACCATCCAAGACCACCACTGCCAACTCATTGCTGCCATGACATGTCCTTCTCGCACTGCATCTGACTCACAGCAAAATGAACACACAACAAAAACAGGAAGGGTGGGTGGGAAACTGTTCCCCGTCTAGACTTCTCCCTGCAATGCTGCCCAGGGCACCCCCTATCCAATAAATAAACTAAACCCCTCCCCTCCCCTCTTTCCCTTTCTTCCAATCCACTACTCCCCCACTTTAACCCTGTTATCCTTAACCCCTTGATGGCCCCTTCTCACTCCTGTCATGCCAGCCCACTGCTAGCTCCATTACTTTCCATGCACTCCGGGCCTCACTTTTCCCTCTTTACAATCATTTTACAAAAGTGAAACAAGTGGCCACTGTCCCCACCTATAACTGGTCCATTGCAGCAAGGAGCACTGGAAGGGCGATGCATGTCAAACAAATACAGCCAGAAAAGCCTATGGATTCCTATACAGAACACTGAGGATCATGGGATTTGGGGTCCCGGAAGTAAGCCATATTGTATGGCTTATGGACCCTTTGCACCATAATCCCCAAGAGACACTGGGGCAAAGAAGAGCAGTTGAGCTGCTTTTCTGAAACTGTTAAGCTAGTATTCCTTCTCTTGGAGCCAAGAAAACCGATGAGAGCACATCTGCTGCATACTGAGCAGACTGCTGAGAGGCCAGACCAGTGGAGACACCCGAGACATTGCAGCACAAACCGCAGCAGTTGCATCTGCACTGTAGAAGCAGGGAGACCAGAGCATCCTCTCACCCTCTACTTCTCACTGTTGCATCCTGTGGAGAGCCCTCCTACCTACAGTGAGAGTTCACAGCCACCCCACAGGGACTGGTGAGAGGGCACTGCCCATTGTTCATACTGCTAGCGGGGACTAAGGTACTGGGGGCAGGACATTAACTATACTGCACCTGTATAACACCTATACCGCACCTTTACTGCATCTTTCCTCAACCTATTCTTCATGCAGGTTTACTTAAACTGTGGTTAAGTGCACCAGTGCTTCCTAAAGGGCACCAGTGATAGCTGACTGAAAAACAACATAAAGGAATGCCACTCCTCTTAAACCATCCTGCAAGTCTACTTTGTTCCCTTCTCCCATTTGCTTCATTTATATTACCAGTGCACATCCAGTTGGTCTAGACCTAACATAGTCATCATCAGTGCACTTTGGTAGTATAGTTCCTGTGATCTGTAAATCAAGTTTTATTACTGCTCACTGCTACTGTTAATGCTGATCTAGATGCCAAGTGTTGTCTTATGCCCAGTCCTTATTACTAATAACCCTGTATGCCAAATTGTGTAATCACCATTGTTAATTCATTTCTATGCTTACATTGTAACTAAGCATATCAGGTGACAATATAATAGGTTTAACTTTACTAACTGGTTCTGCCTATTTACTTTGATACAGTACTACTACTGGGTACTAAGTATTACTTTCAGTGATTTTCTGTGATATTGCATGCTTTGTACATTCAACCTATTATGTCAGAAGAACTTAAAGGAGTTGTAAACCCTCGTGTTTTTCACCTTAATGCATCCTATGCATTAAGGTGAAAAAACTTCTGACACTGACCGGCCCCCCAGCCCCCCAGCCCCCCATTTTACTCACCTGAGCCCTCTGATCCCTCGGCGGAGATGTGCTCTTCCTCTCTGCACGGGGTTCCCGGCTCTTGATTGGATAGATTAATAGCAGCGCAGCCATTGGCTCCCGCTGCTGTCAATCAAATCCAATGATGCGGGCGCCGGGGGCGGGGCTGAGTCTGGCATTCTGCATCTATATATGCAAATGCTGGACTCGGGAGTGTGCCCGCAAGGTAACCCCCCCCCCCCCCCCCGGGAAAGTGCTTTACCGATGCGAGGAGGAGACGTGAGCACCGCCGGGGGACCCTAGAAGATGAGGTTCGAGGCCACACTGTGCAAAACTAACTGCACAGTGGAGGTAAATATGAAATGTTTGTTATTTAATAAAAAAACAAAGGTTTAGTGTCACCTTAAGTTCTTTAAGAGGTCAAGGCAAAGAACAGAGGACCCATCCTAACCAGTGGCTTCTACGGGGATAGCACTAAAGATACATGCAAATTAACTGTGCTTTGCATGAGGATTGGCCAGTTCCTGAAAAGGTATTAATTCCTCCAAAACTCTTTGCAAAGTTAAACTGAGGCCAGACTGTGTATAGTAAAGTAAATGTATTATTAGTAAAACAAAAGACATTCACACAGCAGCAAACAGAGAACATAAAAAAGCAAGGGAACCACAACCATATAACCAAAATGCCTAACTAAGTAACAGGAAGCCTAACAAACTAACTATTTACAATATTTACAATATATTTACAAGATGAGTGACACTGGTAACAGGGAATACCAGAGATGAAAGGAGGGGGTGGGGGGATCAGGACTGAGATCAGGAACAGGGGGAGCAGATGTAAGGCAGCAGGGTATAGGGCTAGAACAAGAGCAAGATCAATATCAGGAGCAGGAGCAAGATAAATGGCAACAGCATCAGACTTAGCACAGCAAGGAAATCAAAACACTGAGGCAAGGTGTAATAGCATAAGAGGGGCTTAAGTACCTTTCCAGCTAGCATCACTTGGAGACTGACTATTAGAAACTGGCTGCTGGGAGACAAGCCTTCTGACAAGCCTATGGAAAAAGAATTTATGAAAAAATGGTCTGTTCCAGTAGTGGATCCTGCTTTTTTTTCTCAACAACCATCTCACGGTTCCTGTTGAGGATGTTCTATCCTTAAAGGATTCTGTTGACAGACTCTTTGAAACCTTAATGGAATCAACCTTTGCTCTCACTAGCCCTGCCTTACAACCAGCAATTGGGGCTGTGTCCATTTCTCAGATTGTAGCTAAATGGGATGAATGCATGAATAGAGAACATAACCCTGTCTTTGAAGACCCTGCTCTGCTAGGACAAGTGCAGCTCATGCCTGAAGTGCTGCTTTTTTATCACAATCTTGAGTATGTTAGAAGAACTCAGTGCCACATCCATATAGTGAATTAACCGGTTCAATACCGGGCAATTTCACCCCCTTCCTTCCCAGGCCAATTTTTAGTTTTCAGCGCTGTCGCACTTTAAACATCAATTGCGCGGTCGTGCGACGTTGTACCCAAAAAAAATTGACGTCCTTTTTTCACCACAAATAGAGCTTTTTTTTGGTGGTATTTGATCGCCTCTGCGGTTTTTATTTTTTGCGCTATAAACAAAAGAAGAGCGACAATTTTGAAAAAAACACAATATTTTTTACTTTTTGCTATAATAAATATCCCAATTTTTTTTTAAAAAACACATTTTTTCCTCAGTTTCGGCCGATACGTATTCTTCTACATATTTTTGGTAAAAAAAAATCGCAATAAGCGTATATTGATTGGTTTGCGCAAAAGTTATAACGTCTACAAAATTTATGGCATTTTTAAAAAAAAATATTTTTTAATTTTTTTAGCGGCGATCGCGTTTATGGCGGACACATCGGACACTTTTGACACATTTTTGGGACCAATCACATTTATACAGTGATCAATGCTATAAAATTGCATTGATTACTGTGTAAATGTGACAGGCAGTGAAGGGGTTAACCACTAGGGGGACACAAGGGGTTAATATGTTTCCTAGGGAATGATTCTAACTGAAGGGGGAGGGGACGCACTAGGGGAGGAGACCGATCAGTGTTCCTCCGTTCTGGGAACACAGATCGTTCTCCTCAGAGCTGACAGGCTGTGGATCTGTGTGTTTACACACACAGATCCACATGCCGGCCCGGTTAACGGGCAATCGCGGGTGCCTGGCGGACACGCGGCGGGCGTGCGTGCGCGCTCCCGGCGGCGCGCGCCCCCTAGACGCCCGGGAATCCCAGGACGTCATATGACGTCCACCCAGGATGGGAGATCCCATCTGTGGACGTCATATGACTATGGGCGGGTAGGGAAGTGGTTAAGAAAGCATACCTTCATGCCTTTGTCACTGTGAATTGTATTGGGGATTTTTATAATTCCTGTGATAAAAAATGAAACAAAAGATATATTAATAAAAAAAGAAAGAGAAAAAAATATAAATGGCTTATGGGACTTTGGAGGTACACCATGTTACATAAATACTATTTATTTGTTGATAAACAACATCCATAAAGTATTTGCAATAAATGGTACATAGTTTTGTAAGAAATCAAAATGCAAAAAATAAAATCAGCTAATAACCAGATAATGCAATTATATCATAAAATATTGACTTCATGGAGCCAGCAGTATCTGATATTGTTCATAAAATCATCTAAAAAAAACAATAAGTATATAATCATACAGTATCCTGGTACAGTTTTATCAAGGTATCGCATTGGGTGAAGGAAGGACAGGGGAAAAGCCATGACTACTAGCGTTGACTAGTAGGGGGGCCAAAATAGAAGTAGGACCCCAACCTCCCAACAACGATATTCAAACACACTTTACCTTATTTCTAAATAATTGCTGCTATTGTGTATTGATGCACTAGATAATGTACTTTGCCAGGTCAATAGGTTGACATTGCTCTCTTTGCATATGCACAAAATGTTGTGGCTAAAGGCTTGGTTTGGCTTATTTTATGCATGCCTTTCCATGGAAAATACCTCTTTGGTGAATTCCCTGATACATTTGTCAAGGAAGTTACCAAAGGGGAGAAGGTACTTTTATCTCCCAAAATGCAGCTTAAAGTAGAAGTCCACACTAACACTAAAATCCCTGCATCTACAGGCATCCACAATCTAACACTAACCTATCTAGCTCTGTAAAGAAGAAATCAGTATGCATACATTTTTTGAAGCCGATCTGATCCCAGGCTGAGCTGTCAGCCGCAGCTTCGCTGTGTAGGCGGGTGCAGAGGACACAGCTGACAACGGAAACCCAATAGTAAGTCTATGGGTGATGTCACTCCCCATTCATTACACAGCCGCTGTGTCCTCTGCAGAGCTTCCACCACTGGAGACTGGATCGGCTTCAGAAAAGGTATGTATACTGTATAAAATATATGTATGGATGTCTGTAGATGCAGGAATTTTAGTATTAAGGGCCGTACACACAATAGGAAAATTTGAAGTAAAATTTCGTCTGCCGAACGATCTGCCGAATTTCGGATCGTTAGTATGGTGCTTTTGACAGCCGATTCGTCAGACAAAAGCTGGATATGCAGACTATAAAATTTTTGTCTTACATGACCTCAACGTCCGAATATGCATGCTCAGAAACGATAGAGAATACATACAAAACTAGTCAACACATTACGTCATTTCTGAAGTTGTATTCTGTCGTACGAGAATTTTTGTATGGTTAGTAACCTCTTCACTTTTTACATGAGACTAGCATGCAACAAAAAATCAGACGAACGGTTGTCCGAAAATCTGTTGTGTGTACGAGGCTTTAGGGTGGACTTACACTTTAAGCCTATTACTGTTATTACTACTACCACTCCTCACAGAAAGAGGTTCTGTCATGCCACCCAGGTGTCCTCCTCTATGTCAAAGGTGGGTACATAATTTCATAGCAAGACTAGGACCCCAAAACTCTCCAAGCTTACTCAGAGGTCTTCATAATGAAGGGATGCCCTTACTCTCTGGAGTGGCATAACATTGGCATTTGCACCAGTCTGGATCAGAGATGTCCCTGACCTCTGGGTCCAATCTGTCATTTTCATGAGCTACAAAATATAATTTGTATTCCTACACCCTCCTCAGTTCCTACCATCCAATCTGCCATCTTCACCTCATAGACAGATACTCTGTCTTTGATCCAGCACTGTGCATGTCTGCGGTAGGGATGAGCCAAACACCCCCTGGTTCAGCAAAAAATTATAGCGAACAAGCGAACACCGTTAAAGTCTATGGGACACGAACATGAAAAATTAAAAGTGCTAATTTTAAAGTCTTATATGCAAGTTATTACCATAAAGTGTATGGGGACCCGGGTACTGCTTCAGGGGACATGTATCAATACTCACTTTCAGGAGGAGTGATTCCAATAATGCATAAAGTGAAACAATAAAAATGAAAAGTTCCTTTAAATATCATGCCGGGGGGGGGGGGGGGGGTGTCCCCTTAGTCTGCCTGTAAAGTAGTGCATCTTTCCATGTTCATAACAGTCCGGCAGTAAAATTACATTTCTAAAGGAAAAAATGTCATTTAAAATTGCTCGCGGCTGTAATGTATTGCCGGATCTCGGAAATATACATAAACAATCATTAAAAAAACGGTGCCCCCCCCAGTCTATATACTAGACTGACTGTATATATACAGTTGTGCTCATACGTTTACATACCCTGGCAGAATTTATGATTTCTTGGCCATTTTTCAGAGGATATGAATGATAACTCAAAAACTTTTCTTTCACTCATGGTTAGTGTTTGGCTGAAGCCATTTATTATCAATCAACTGTGTTTACTCTTTTTCTTTTTAAGTCATAATGATAACAGAAACTACCCAAATGAGCCTGATCAAAAGTTTACATACCCTGGTGATTTTACCATGATAACATGCACACAAGTTCACACAAAGGGGTTTGAATGGCTAATAAAGGTAACCATCCTCACCTGTGATCTGTTTGCTTGTAATTAATGTGTGTATATAAAAGGTCAATGAGTTTATGGACTCCTGACAGACCCTTGCATCTTTCATCCAGTGCTGTACTGATGTTTCTGGATTCTGAGTCATGGGGAAAGCAAAAGAATTGTTAAAGGATCTGCAGGAAAAGGTAGTTGAACTGCATAAAACAGGAAAGGGATATAAATGATGAAACCACTGTGCTACAGCAGTCTTCCCATGTGGGGACACCTTAGCCATTGAGATGAAAATTAAAACAGACATATATATACTATGGCTCAGATCCTTTAGGCTTAATGTATAGAGTACTTCTGGCATTAGTAATTTGTCTTCCCTCATCCAAAATGGCGCTGCACAGCTGGCCACCTATGATTCAGAATGAGGCTTGGTTTGTGTATATTAAGCGGTGCGTCAGTACGCCACCTGTGCCCCAAGACGACGTCCAACCTGTGACAAAATGCGTCGAGAGGAGCGACGCGCTGACGTCATTGCTCGCTGCACCCCATTGTTTGTTAGCACGGGCGTTTGTATTGCAGCCGGCTGGCAGCATATTATATATATATTATATTATATATATATTATATCTATTATATCTATTGTTATATTTACGCCTAATAGGCGTTTGTGCTTTTAATATTTAAAAAAAACAAGCGGATTTTACCTATGGCCATTTTTTATCATTTCTTTCTGATCCACGTTTGCACCATCATGCACTGAGCTGTATACAAGCTCATAGCGGAGGATTCGTTCAGTATAAGGTCTGGACCAGAAGACCCCTCGTGGATGCGGTAATTGAACCGATATCGGAACACTACTGAGGAAAAGGCCACTGGCTGGGTGTTAGCCACAGGCATTACTTGTCTGTGCAGCTGGTAAGCGCACATTTCTTATGGTGGTGGGTCTGTCAAGCAAAGTCACACTAATTTCCTGGAACTGTTCACAAGTTGATATACTCACTATTTGCTAAGGATTTTTCGATTGGAACTTTGATTTGATTGACCGTCACTGGAATTCTGAACATTCACAGAGTTATTAATTTACACGTGGGACTATTTTTTGAGTTTTCACTCACAGATCACTTATCATCAGGTTTTATAAGGTTAAGGGTTTAGAGCGCAATCATATTTTGTTTTTATTTAAAAAGATATCCAAGGAATTGAGAATGCCATACAGCAGTGTTCAAACTCTAATCAAGAAGTAGAAAATGATTGAAATGTTGATGTAGAAATCAAACCACGGTCAGGTAGACCAACTAAAATTTGAGCACCAACTGCCAGGGAAATTGTGTGGGATGCAAAGAAAAACCCACAAATAACTTCAGGTGAAATACAGGACTCTTTAAAAACATGTGGTGTGGCTGTTTTAAGATACACAATAAGGAGGCACTTGAAGAAAGATGGGCTGCAGCATGATCGAGTCACCAGAAGAAAGCCATTACTACGGAAATGCCACAAAGTATCTCGCTTACAATATGCCAAACAGCACAGAGACAAGCCTCAAACCTTCTGGCACAAAGTCATTTGGCGTGATGAGACCAAAATTGAGCTTTTTGGCCACAACCATAAACACTTCATTTGGAGAGGAGTCAACAAGGCCTATAATGAAAGGTATACCATTCACTGTGAAACACAGAGGTGGATCGCTGATGTTTTGGGGATGTGTGAGATACAAAGGCACAGGAAATTTGGTCAAAATTGATGGCAAGATGAATGCAGTATGTTATCAAAAAATACCGGAGGAACATTTGCATTCATCAGCCAGGAAGCTGAGCATGGGACGTACTTGGACATTTCAACATGACAATAATCCAAAACACAAGGCCAAGTCGACCTGTCATTGGCTACAACAGAATAAAGTGAAGGTTCTGGAGTGGCCATCTCAGTCTCCTGACCTCAATATCATTGATCCACTCTGGGGAGATCTCAAACGTGCAGTTCATGCAAGACAGCTCAAGAATTTAAAGGTACTGGAGGCTTTTTGCCAAGAGGAATGGGCAGCTTTACCATCTGAGAAAATAAAGAGCCTCATCCACAAATATCACAAAAGACTTCAAGTTGTCATTGATGTTAAAGGGGGCAATACACGGTATTAAGAACTGGTGTATGAAAATTTTTGATCATGGTCATTTGCGTTGTTTCTGTTCTCGTTATGATTTAAATAGAGTAAACACAGTTGATTAACAATAAATGGCTTCAGCCAAACACTAACCATGGGTGAAAGAAAAGTTTTTGTGTTATCATGTATATTCTCTGAAAAATGGCCAAGAAATCATAAATTCTGCCAGGGTATGTAAACTTATGAGCACAACTGTATATCATATACACTGCCACTATCTAAATAACCTGCCTGCCTAAACTAACTCAAGCTTTCTCTCTGTCCACGCCACACGCGGCCACTATGTAAGCAGCCTTATATAGTGTGGGGCGTGGACTTAGTCCCCCTGAGCCATGATTGAACAAAAGTACCAAGCCTTTGGCCAATTATGGCTCTCTCAGCAGAGCGCACTGTGATTGGCCAAAGCTTTGGCCAATCATCACACAGCAATACACTGCGATCTCGCAGTGCGTCATGAGGCTTTCTGCGGCGCTCAAATTTCCCACGAACGCCCCATAATATTCTCTGTTTGGCGAACGGGCGAACACCTGATGTTCGAGTCAAACTTACGTTCGACTCGAACATCGAGCTCATCCCTAGTCTGCAGTAGCTCTTCTCCCCTCTCCCCTCTCTCACAGGTCATTGGCTCCTGCTGTTGTCATTTAAAACCTGGGAGCAGAGAGTGGGGGGGGGGGGGGGGCGCCGAGCCGCAGCTTTTCACTTTTCACTTTTTCCACATTTTGTTATGTTACAGCTTTATTCCAAAATTGATTACATTCCATTATTTTCCTCAAAATTCTACAAATAATTTCTCATAATGACAACATGAAAGAAGTTTTTTGAAATCTTTGCAAATTTATTAAAAAAAAAAACTGAAAAAATGGTGGCCGCTTACCAGATCCGTGGGACCCCATCACTCTATGAGCCCATAAGACCCCTGTGATGGGGTCCCAGGGATCTGGAAAGCGGCCACTTTTTCTCATTCTATCACAAGAGTCTGGTTCACAGAGAAAGGATTAATTTACCCAGGAAGCATACACATATATTTATGTTGCAGGACTTTCTTTGTCTTCCTTCAACTATCTATTCCTTCAGTGGACTTTTTTGCTACATTGTAATCATTCACATATTACCTCACTGGAAGGTGCAATACCCAACATTTGTGTTGTTACAATTTTTTTGTTATTTACTATTGTTGCTCTAAGGTATAATTCACATACACATGCAGGCTGAGGGAGTTCCCTCAGTCCATTTGTTTGTGACATTAGTAGCGCACCTGAATATAGTTACCACCTTGTATGGTAGATTGGCCAGACGGAAGCCACTGCTCAGTAAAAGGCACATGACAGTCCACCTGGAGCTTGCCAAAAGGTACCCGAAGGACTCTCAGACTATGAGAAACAAAATTTTCTGGTCTTATGAAACAAAGATTGAACTCTTTGGCCTGATCACCATCCCTACAATGAAGCATGGTGGTAGCAGCATCATGCTATAGGGATGCTTTTCAGCGGCTGGAACTGGGAGACTAGTCATTTTGGAATAAGGCTGTAACATAACAAGATGGGGAAAAAGTGAAGCGCTGGTGAATACTTTCCAGATGCACTGAAAATACGTTTCTTTTTAGTTTTTACTGAAGTGAGGAAGGGATACAAAATCTGTGAAGTTTTTATTGCTGTCTGTGTACATGCAAGGTATATTTCCCTCTCTATTTATCCTGGCGATTATTTTAACAGAGAAAGTGATGAGATTTCCAAATATAACAATTTTGGTCCACGCGGGGGGTGGGGGGGGTGGTGTTCTATTCCCCATCCATCTGGATCGGATGGCAATCGGGTGTAAATGGACCACCCAAAGAGGAGACTGGGCTGTGTCTGTGTCCCCTCTGCATAAGCGAAGCAGGCACAGGCCAGCCATCTGCCTGCTCAGCGGGGATCAGCAGACCGACTCAGGTGGACTGCTTGTAAGGGCCCTTTAATAAATGTTAATTGGCCATCAGTTAGTGTGCTCGAGTTCTCTTCCCATTTTGTCTTACAGGGCATCTGGCTTTCTGCACTATGTGTTGCAGTATATACAGTATAGAGTTATTAATAGTTTTGATAGGCCCTTTTGTAGTATATGCCCAAGCCATTAACTTAAAAGGGCTGTATGGGTTTTTTTTTTAAGAATCATACTTACCTAGGTGGATGCAGCATCAGTCCGATGCTGCATCTGTCCCCTAACACTGAGAACTGAGCAATCAAACCCTGCCGATTACTCAGTTCTCACAGCTCCCTGAGCAGAGAGCTGTTGACTGTCAGTCAACACTCTCTTCTCTGCCCTCCGCGCTCACTGAACTGCTGGGTTGTGGAGCGGCTGGTTAGGCTCTCAACAGCTCATAGAGAGGCCGAGCCAGGTGCCGGTCCAGGCATGTGGGCGGATCCAGACTTCATTGCCACAATCTTGCCCGAGCCTGGATCGGCTCTGTGACGTTAGCCAACAGCGGGCTTCAGCCCGGTGTCTGCTGAAAACGGGTCACAGGAGTGCAGAACAAACTGCACTCCTGTGATCCACAGGAGATGTACAGCCAAACAAGCTTTGGTTGTACCTCTTTAAATAGGGGAGCGAAAAATGTCTTGTTTAAGCAGACAGGGTGTGTCTGAGTTGTAAGTACTGAAAAAAATCTGATGTGTGGGAGGTGGAATTCCTGATCGGGAAGTCTGAAAAGGTTCAGGATGGAATCTGAATATAGTGGGGTACATAGGTAATGCCTTGGGCTTTCCAAAGATCACAGTTCTCCAGTTTCCTAATTCCTGGTGGGTTATAATTGTCACATATGGGGCTGAAAGCATTATAACCTTCATATTTTAACAGAGATCCTAAATACATCCAAAGTTTATACAATAGACATAGAGTTAGGCAGTCAGGGCTATGAGATAAGCGACTGACTTGAAAGGCGTCCAATAAAATTGCCTGGTGAATACAGGATAGTAATACAGGTTGACCAAGGTTATCCCATTTAGCTGTTGCATATCCCACTTGGTGTTGAAGCTGTGATGCTAGGTACTAGTAACTTCATGGATGCGTGACAGCTAAGCTGTCCCGATCCTTAGGAAGCTGTAGAGTTTTAAGTCTAATTCTGGATTGGCTGTCTTCCAAATGAGCTTTCTAAAGTGAGAATCAATTTTTGAAACCATTTACCCGTATTTCAAATAAGGGAGTTATGTGGGATATACTGTATATGCTGTGGCACCCAAATAATTTTGTTCAGGTTATAATTGCCTATGACTGTGAAGGGAAGTTGTCAACAGGCCTTGCATTTTTGTTGAAAAGGCGCAAGCACCGGAGCAAGGTTAAGCTGTAGATATTGTTTGGGTTTAATGGTAATACAAATTACCAAATATTTACATTGGTTTACTATTTTAATATGCTGAGTAGAGTCAAACAGAGGTTGTACTAATGGGTCCACTGGCACCAGGGTAGACTTATCCCAGTTATTAGTAAGGCTTGAGAAAGACCCAAACGTATCAATAAGTGAAATGAGAGAGATCAGTGAATGCTGGGAACCCACCAGGAATAGCAGCACATCATCTAATCATAAAATTTATATACTCTGAGACCTCTCTTAAATCCTACGGTATCCCCAGACAGTCAGAGACTTTATTACAACAGCAGGGGCAATAGGTAACCCCTCTACCTCATGACCTGCCCTAGTTGGAAGAATTGAGAAAGTTTACTATTAACATGGGCATGTGTCCTTCAGGTTGCACATAACAGTTGTACCATTTATTTTAAAAATAACCCCCAGGTCAAATTTGTCCAAGACCCCCTCCCAAAGATAGGTTCACGGGACGGTGTCGCAAACCTTGACAGCAACATAAAAAAGGACAGTCCAGCCCCCAATATTGTTTAGAGACACTTGTATTTTCAGAAATACCCTTCTAATGTTCATGATGGTAGATCTACTGTATTAGGTATGAACCCCGAATAATCAAAATTAATTAGTATGGAGATCACTTTATCCATGTGGCATATTTGGGTCCTTTCCTGCCTTATAGAGGGCTTTCACAATAGCCTCACACATAGATTGAGTATAGGGGGGGGGGGATAGGCTTAGGGAGTAGAAACCCCTACATTTCTTATAGTTCTCAACTGGGAGCCCAACTTTTCCTGGTGATATGTGCTTAAAGCAGTATTAAACCCAAAACCAAAAATGTAATATAATGTATAGCAGCTTACCAACCCTTAGATGTGGTGGCTGCATTAGCTTTCTTTTTCAGGCTTTTTTCTCTCTGTTTTAACATGGTGATCTGGCCAGTAACACACCTCCTGTATTAGAGTTCCCCCGCTCTGTATAAATGAGCACAGGGGGCAAATTTGGACAGCAGCATAGATGTACTACCAGATTTAGATACACTAACAAATTGAGAATTTGATAAATATTTTACATAAATCAAAGCTGATCATTCTAAGCACCGCGGTCAGTTGTAGATGGTTTGTCTTATACCTGCAACTGATATATCTGCAAGAGAGCTTGATTTGAAAAATAACTGATTTATTGGCTGGATGACCAAATGAAAATAGAAGAAAGAAAGCCTAAATAATAAAACTAATTCAGTCATCATATCTAAGAATTAGTAAGCTGCAATATTATAATTGTTTGGTTTAATACCGCTTTAACCACTTTCCAACCAGGCTAAAATTACTTATAACTCCCAAACATTACACATTTTTTTTTAGCAGAGACCCTAGGGAATAAAATGGCAATTGTTGCAATTTTTTATGTCACACGATATTTGTGCAGCGGTTTTGCAAACACAATTTATTTGGAAAAAATACACTTTAATGAATTAAAAAATAAAAGAAAACGCAATAGTTACCCCAATTTTTTTGCATAATGTGAAAGATAATGTTACATCGAGTTAATACACACCTAACATGTCACGCTTTAAAATTGCACAGGCTCGTGGGATGGTGACAAACTACGGTACTTAAAAATCTCCATAGATGATGCTTTAATGCCTTTACAGGTTACCTTTACAGGTTACCTGTTTGAAGTTACAGAGGAAGTCTAGTGCTAGAATTATTGCTTTCTAAGGTTCACGGCGATATCTCACAATTGTGGTTCGAATATCGTTTACATATGCGTGCACGATTTACGTATGGGTTCCAGTGGTGGCTGGTTCTCAACATTTTGAGGGGGGGGGGGGGCCGCAAACAAACTGAAAAATACTGAAACCCCCCATGCAGCCTCACTGTGCCCATCGAACGCAGCCACGTGTGCCCATCATATGCAGCCACTTGTGCCCATCATTGCAGCCATTGTGCCCATCAAACGCAGCCACTTGTGCCCATCAAATGCAGCCGCTTGTGCCCATCAAATGCGGCCACTTGTGCCTAAACGAATCCCCTTGTGCCCATCATATGCAGCCACCTGTGCCCATCAAATGCAGCCACTTGTGCCCATCATATGCAGCCACCTGTACCCATCAAATGCAGCCACTTGTGCCCATCAAATGCAGCCACCTGTGCCAATCAAATGCAGCCACTTGTGTCCATCAAACGCAGCCACCTGTGCCCATCAAATGCAGCCACTTGTGCCCATCAAATACAGCCACCTGTGCCCATCAAATGCAGCCACTTGTGCACATCAAACGCAGCCACTTGTGCTCATCAAATGCAGCCACTTGTGCCCATCAAATGCAGCCACCTGTGCTCATCAAATGCAGCCACCTGTGTCCATCAAATGCAGCCACTTGCCCATCAAATGCAGCCACCTGTGCCCATCAAATGTAGCCACCTCTGCCCATCAAATGCAGCCACTTGCCCATCAAATGCAGCTACCTCTGCCCATCAAACACAGCCACCTCTGACCATCGAATTCAGCCACTTGTGCCCATCAAACGCAGCCACCTGTGCCCATCAAATACAGCCACCTATGCCCATTAAATGCAGCCACCTGTCCCCATCAAATGCAGCCACCTGTGCCGATCAAATGCAGCCACTGTGCTTTACCAACCCCCCCACTCGCGGGGTTTGCGGCTCTGGCTGCATCCCCCTACCCGAGGGGGGTGCCAGAGCCGCAATCCACGCGTGCAGGGGGAGATGCAGCCGTCTCAGCCGAGGGGACTTACCTCTCAGAGCGACCATGACCTCTGCTCCAGCGTGAGTCTCCTCGCTCCTTTTCCTAAGCGCCAGGCATCCAATAGGGTGGCCTGGGGCTTTGGCCAATCAGGAAGCAGGTCTGATGTTCTGCCTCCTGATTGGTGGGGAGGAAGGTTAGTGTAAAAATAGCAAAAATGTATTCGCTATGGTCACACAATTGGGTGGGATCAGGGCGCACTCTCTGCACCCCGAGCCCACCCTATTTTGAAGCCTATTAGAGCCTCTGGCTCTAATCAGGTGCTTAAAAATATACCAACCCCTCCCAACCCTGCCATAGGAAAGGGGCCGGGTGCATGGATGGGGGAGCGGCGCCTGTGCGCCCACAGTGCACGGACCGCCACTGATGCATTTGCTTCTGCATACCAACATGGAGGGATAGGGTGCTTTACATTTTTTTATTTATTTATTATTTATTTTACTTTTTATTTTTAATTTTAACACTGTTCCTATACTTTTTTTATCACTTTTATTTCTATTACAAGGAATGTAAACATCCCTTGTTATAGAAATTAGGATGACAGGTCCTCTTTATGGCGAAATCTGGGATCAAAAGGACCCCAAATCTCTTCTTTATCTTTAAAAGCAAAAGATGAAAAAAAAATTAATTTTTTTTTTGATCTTACGCTTTAATTTGTTTTCTTTTTTTTCTTCCAACATGAACCGGAAGTGATGTCACTTTGGTCCTCCTAGGCCATAGAGTCGATAAGGGAGTGTTTACTCTTTGATCACCTATGGGAGCAGCCAGCCGCACTGGCGGATCATTTCTCGGGCGAACTGGTGAAAACGGTAAGCCAGAGAAACAGAAGCCAGTGGTGGGGGGTCGTCTTCTCCCACCGCTTTTCAGGAAGAGGCCCAGTGGCTCATGAGTAGGGATGAGCATCGTGTGTTCGGCCGTTCGTCGAATTACGAACGTTATGGTCCGTTCATGCCAAATTCGAGTGGTGCGTCACAGCCCATAATTCACTGTGGCATCGCAGTGCATTGCTGGCTGATGATTGGCCAAGCATGCCAAGCTATGACCAATCACAGCGCCGTGTGTACAGAGAGCCGTAATTGGCCAAAGCCAATATACTGACAGGCAGGCAGGTGTTTTTACAGTATTTCCAGTTAGTGTACTGTGTACTCTGCATAGTTGCACCTACAGTATAGCTACCTGAAGCCGAGTGCTTTTGTGCTTCTTCTGATCCTATTAATAGCACAGGCAGGCTCTTGAAGTATTTCCAGTTAGTGTACTGTGTAACCCTGCACAGTTGCACCTACAGTAAAGCTACCTGGAGCCAAGTGCTTGTGTGCTTCTTCTGATCCTATTAATAGCACAGGCAGGCTCTTGAAGTATTTCCAGTTAGTGTACTGTGTACCCTGCACAGTTGCACCTGCAGTATAGCTACTTGAAGCCAGGTGCTTCTGTGCTTCTTCTGATCCTATTAATAGCACAGGCAGGCTCTTGAAATATTTACAGTTAGTGTACTGTGTAACCCTGCACAGTTGCACCTACAGTATAGCTACCTGAAGCCAAGTGCTTGTGTGCTTCTTCTGATCCTACTAATAGCACAGGCAGGCTGTTGAAGTATTTCCAGTTAGTGTACTGTGCACCCTGCACAGTTGCACTTATAGTATAGCTACCTGAAGCCATGTGCTTGTGTGCTTCTTCTGATCCTATTAATAGCACAGGCAGGCTCTTGAAGTATTTACAGTTAGTGTACTGTGTACCCTGCACAGTTGCACCTAGAGTATAGCTACCTGAAGCCATGTGCTTGTGTGCTTCTTCTGATCCTATTAATAGCACAGGCAGGCTCTTGAAGTATTTACAGTTAGTGTACTGTGTAACCCTGCACAGTTGCACCTACAGTATAGCTA